>NC_141913.1:61172500-61325833 GCF_057802395.1 Ceratotherium simum simum
ACACTATAATGATGGGTCAGTACACATTTGTGCAAACCCATAGAAGGTGCAACAGCAAGAGTGAACCACAAGGTAAACTAGACTTCCAGTGATAATGGTTTGTCAATGTGGGCTCATCCTGGGTAAAAAAAATATACCATTCCGGTGAGCGATTTGATAATACAGGAGACTATGAATGTGTCGGGGCAGAGGTATATGGAAAATCTCTGTATATTCCTCTCGCTTTTATTGTAAACCCAAAACTGCTCTAGAAAAATTGTCTTTAAAAAAAAGGAAAAAGTCCTTGAAGTTTATCAAAACAGGGTGGAAGTCTTTGCCTCCTAAAAGCAGAACAGAACTCTCATCGTCAACTGAGTATTTTATTTAGGTTTAATTATAAAGCAAAGATAAAAATATATGTTTATTTGATGAAAAAAGATGGATAATAGTAAACATCATACTTGGCTAACCATTGAAATCTGATAGGCATTTGACTATCTTGCATTATAGTACAATATTGTGATGTATTTTTATGGATGTTGCTAAAATACAGTTCAAAATAAAATGTAAAACTACGTTAAGTTTATCCAAGTGCTCTTTTATTGGAAGTTATGAGCAGAACAAAGTGATTTGTTATTACAATATTCACGAAAGAAGAGGAATAATAGCTACTAACAGCCCATGTTTGTTCAGCCCTTACACTGTGCCACGCACTGGTCTAAAATACTTGAAGCGTGTTATCTCACTAAATCCTCAGAAGAATCACATGCGTTAGGTGCTCTTCCTAGTGCCATCATATAGATTGTGGGAAAAGGAACAGAACAGACGTGACTTGCCCAAGCTCACAGAGCAAAGAAGTGATGGAGAAATTGTTTGAACTCAGGCCATTTGATCCTATATCCTGCATTCTAACCACTTCATTACATTTAATCAGAAATCATCTCAGCAGGTGTGGCATCGTCTGCGTGCCCATGCTAAGATCTAGAAGCCAGCAGCCCTTCTTTCAATTATTTCTGACTCCTGATCAGGCACTTTAAGATAGGTTCTTCCATCTGGTAGTAGAGGTGAGAAAAAGACCTTCTCCTTGATAAAAGAGTATATAAATGTTCTACCTCACAAAACTGTTTGGTGAATTATACCAATAGGTAAATTCAAAAATAAACACCTAGGGGCCGGCCCCATGGCTTAGTGGTTAAGTGTACGTGCTCCACTACTGGCGGCCCTGGTTCGGATCCCAGGCGCGCACCGACATACGGCTTGTCCGGCCATGCTGAGGCCGCGTCCCACATACAGCAACTAGAAGGATGAGCAACTATGACATACAACTATCTACTGGGGCTTTGGGGAGAAAAAGGGGAAAAAAAGGAGGAGGATCAGTAATAGATATTAGCTCAGGGCCAGTCTTCTTCAGCAAAAAGAGGAGGATTGGCATGGATGTTAGCTCAGGGCTGATCTTCCTCACAAAAAAAAAAAAAAAGTACCCGTTCACCAAAGTAGCATCTAAAACAATCAGGATTCTATACCATGTTGTTCCTTTTTATTAAATATAAGTTTTGTTTATATAAGAAACTTTTAATGAGAACTTTAAATACGGCATAGCCAGAAGCTTCCTTTTTTGAGTAACAATGATTTGATTCTTCTACTTTGATATTGACAAAGGAATAAGAATGACACTGTTAAGTATAGATGGGCCAATGAAAATGTAGTCATACAGATAAAACTGGAGGAAAATGGCATTTTAGCAAACAATCTACAAGATCACCTTCATTGGCGCTGAACTTTATACTCAATTAATATGAACATGGTCTCCTACAATGAGCCCGAGTTGCTTGAAGTTTCTCAGAAGAGTTCACAAGCATCCTTCAGTTTCCTGCACTGGGTGTTGGGTTAGAGTGTCAGAAAATGGGCGGAGAATGATGCAGGCACACATGACCTTTTCCAGAGTCAAATCCGTAGGTTCTGCCCTAAATCAGCACCATGGGACTCCAAATAACAAAACTGTTAATATTGATCCTTCCTGCCCACAAACATCCAGTATTTGTCCACCACACACACTGCATGCCAGGAATCTTTGCAGACAGCTCCAGGTTTAATCTTCACATCAGCCCTGCAGGGAAGATACTATTATCTACATTTTAAAACTTTATACATTCCTTTATTCAACTATTTTTTCTTTTTTCCCAAGCCTCAGGGAGGTTATGTAACTTGGTGCTACATTGGCCAGGATGGGCTGGACTCTGCGGCGATAAGCAAACTCCTCCAAATCCTCAGAGATTCAAATCAAGTGAAGCTTTGATTTCGCTTGTGTCACAGCCCAGCACGGATCAACCAGCTCCCCCTGGGAGCTCACCTCCAACCTCCTCCACCCTGGATGCCGCCATCTTCCCTACCTGGCCTCTGTGATCACTACACAAAGGTGAATTGAGGAGGACAAAGGGGCAGACATTTCTCTGGCCAGTCTGGAAGTGGCTTCTGTGACTTTTGCCCATGCTCCATTGAGTAGAACTAGTAACCTAGTCTCAACATAACTACAAATGTAGCTGGAAAATGTGACTCTCCTCTGTGCTCAGGGAGAGGAAACATAATTGGTGAGTGTGTAGTCCATCCCTGTGATGTGTCTACTGTTTGCTACAATGTGACAGAATATTATGGTCCCTACATTCAATGTGTTTCTACTCTTTGGGGAAGAGAAGCACCGGCAGGCAGTATAACTAATGCTCTTGTGAGAAAGGTCGTTTGCGTTAGGGGCAACTACACTGGACTTTGGGAGTCCAGGAAGGCTTCCTGGAGGAAGAGATATCTATCTAGAGTCCTAAAACATGAAGAGAGTTTAGCAAGGCCAGAAGAGAAGCAAAGATATTCCAAGGGGAAGAAAGGCTCTGAACTGAAGTTTAGAAATGAGAAAAACCTGAGTGGTAAAAATAACCAAGAAAATCTCAGTGCGGCTCGAGCAGAGATCAGCGCGAGGGGAGTCTGACAATCTTCTGACAGAGCCGTTGTTGATATTTGAAGTGTTAGTGGGAGCACTTAGAGTTATCCTTTAAAATGGCCTGCAAAGTATGAGTCTTCAGTACCAGAAACACTGTTGAGAACACTGCGTATGTGTAATTGAATCAAGGATCTCTTGTTTAATTAGATCAGAAGCTCTTCATTTGTTTTTCCCTTTGAGTAAAAGCCCATTTTTAGCTTTAAGTGCAATGGCAACTCTTTCATGCAATTTTAAAGTTCCTCATAGAAGACTTTGGAAAACCTGTTGAATTTCCTCTTCTTATAACCTGCCTGCCCTGGGCTCTGCTTCCGTTCTGAAGAGGCTCAGGCATGGCACCTCAGGGGGACCAGGAAAGCAGCCATAGCTACCATGCAAAGTGGTTTCCTACAACACCTCCTCTCTGTGCTTTGTCTCCGTAAAGGACTCTGGGTGGCCCCGTGGCTTTGACTCAGCTCTGCAAAGCTATCAGCAAAGCCTTCAGCAGTTTAGAGGTTCTACTTGAGAAGTTTAAATAAACGACACTTGCTTTGCTACTGCAAAGGTGCCTTCAGGAATCCCACGTTCCCCAGTTGGTCAGGCCGCAGTGTCGCAGTTATTAGACCCCGTGATCAATCCACAGCCTAGCATCTTTCTGCCAACACCCTTCATTTTGTTTATTTCAAGACATGACAAGAGCTCCTGAGCATGGATCTATTCGGGAAACAGGTTAGCTAATATCAAACTCTTAGATATACCCCCAAACAGCCAATTTAAAGATAACAGTGACTCGGATTCCCAAGTGAAGCTGAATTCATGTGTGTACCAGAAACATCTGAAAGTGGGTTTCACTGACTGCTGTTGTCTGTGTTAAAGGACCCATCCTTATGAAGAAGAGTGAGCTGGCAATGAACACACTTTCAAACTGGCCTTCAGTCATTAGTGTGTTCAATGATATGAAGAGCAGTGTTAAAAAATAGCAACAGGAAAACTAAGAAGTGTCTGTCCCAGAAGGTAGTTATCTGCTTTCTAGAAGCTTTCACCTCGAGGGATCAAATGAAGCCTTGGGGTGTTCCTTGGCTCGTTGTGTCTTATAGTTCCATAGGCCATGTAATCCTGGGGTCAAAACAGGAGCTCAGTAAGAATAAGAGGGCAGACCCCATGAAGGTTTCTCACAGTTTTTCTCTGGGAGTATCCCAGGCTGTGCCAAGAACCAGTGTTCTCGACACTCATCAGTTCCCAGGAGTTCTACAGCTACAAAGTTTGTGGAGGTATCTTGCTGCGACAATCAACAGCTACCGAGAACCTGGGTCCTACGGGGCATCAGAATTTCCACTGTGACACAGCTTTGCCCTCCTGCAGCTCTGCTCTGGCTGGCCCGGGTGGGGCCCCTCACTGGGGCAGCCAGAGGGATCAAAGCTGCCAAGGCAACGCTGGGTCTGACGGGGTCTCATGGGTGAAGCCCTGCCACCCTCTGTGTAGGAGTCAGGAGAACGCCTCTCTCCCATGTGTAGTAAGGGTATCAAAGAATTCTTTCCCTCAAGCAATTCTTCACATTCTTACACCTAAAGAGTGTGTTAATGTAAGGCACTTTTTTGCATTTTATTAGAGGAAACCACCCCCACTCCAAACTTTGTGGAAGATCACAGCTTAATGCAAGTTGAAGACACTCGTGTGCACTCGGATAATCTCTCCCATCTGCTGAGATGGATGAAATGTGTGTGCCTGACTCTCTCTCCTTAAATAGGGTTGTGGTGAGTCATACACCCCGCCTTCCTGAGATGTAGTCATGTGGTCATACTGGAATCTAGGGTCGAAAGCTTGGGTTTTCCCAGCATACGAAAGGTTTCAGTATCCCAAGTCTGAGGTCTACACTCTATCTACTTGGGTCTATTAGAATCTTAGGTCTGAAGCCCGATCTTTCAGGTACAGTGTTAATTAGGTAAAGCATATTACGTCATCTGGGAAGGGTAATTACTTTATCACAGTCACTGGTAACACCATGAGAACAAAGAGAAAATGCCTCAAGATAACTGACAGTATCCAACAACATTGATGAATCCTGTGGGAGTCTCCCAGATTTAAAATAATAATAATACATGTACATGAATATTATGAGGTACAATTGTTTACAACAATTGGCAGGAAAAACGTGACTTGGAGTACAGCTCCCTGTGACCATAGCCCAGTTAAGAAGTCTGAGTTTGTCATCTGTTTTCTGTGTCGTTTCCCCTTTGAAATGGTCATCTCCTTCATCGCCACATGCATCCCCTCCCAACAAAAATCAACAAATATCTCACATTAGTCATTTATCTTTAGAAGTCTTGATACTTTTTGCTGGATTAAATCTTAGTTTTATTCACTGCTTTGACTTAACCAGTATTTTAATTTGTATCCTTTTATTCCTGAGGGATGAAAGACCTTGTCACCAGTAGAAGGAAGTCCAGGCATCTGTAAATAAGTGGAGAAACAGTTGCTGAGGAAGGAATTTCTGAAAGAACCTTAGGTTTCTGTTAGGCGACAGCACCTGGTAGGTGGAGGAAACGCGTGCAAAGGGCCCGGCGGATGTGGGTGCGGCTCCGTGCTCCGTCTCTAAGGAGCTGTGTGTCCTCGGGCGAATCACTGACCCTCTGGAACCTGGTTCCCTTCATAGAAAATGGTGGATAATGCCCACCCTATATGACTGTTGAGACGAGTCAATGAGATAACACGCCTGGCGCTTGGAAAGTGCTTAAGTGCTATTTGCTTCCCTGAGCAAACTCAGAAGACACCAGTCCTGAAATAAATCTTGTAAGGTGACTCTGGGGGAAGGAGTGATAAGGGATGGCTCTGTGCGACCTCACCCAAGGTCAGATGAGCAGAAGTGCCCTCGGGAAGGCTATGTCCCGGTGAGCTGGGGATGGAAGAGTGCGGGAGCTCCACGTTCAGCAGCTTGCCCCTGTCCAGACACAGGCTGTAAGGCAGGCCAATCCCAGCTGCGCCCTCTGCATGCCCTCCCCTTGCACACCTGTGCACAGTTGAGCGCCTCCACTAGCACACACACCTGCAAGCTATAGCACATCTGCCCTCCGGGAGTGGGGACCTGAGGAGTTTTCAACTCACAGTCCTCACCTCCATCCCGTAACCAGTATGTCTGACTGCCCGGCTTCCTGTGTTGTTTCTACTTCTGTAACACAGCCTCTAAAAGAGGCACAACTCTCTAGAATGCAGTGTCTCCATTAGAAGAAGCGTTATCTATTTTCAATGTGCATTTGCACCAACTGATTTCAGTGGCGTTTAGCATGAGACAAGAGGGAGGAAGCCGTGGCTGGAGAGCAGTCGAAGAGGAAAAGGACTGCGGGTTTGGCCTCTTCCACTGCTGAGCAGGGTGGATGGTGACTGGAGTTGCGTTTTTTCTTTCTTTTCTTAGATTTATATGGTGCTTCCACTTCAAAGAGCTCCCGTCAAGGCCAGGTACTAAACATCTTTTAAAACAGAACAGACGTGACTGAACAGAGGTGCAGCCCTGAGGAGAGGAAAGAAACTGGTCGGACTCTGTCGGGCGAGTTGGCCTGGGTCTGTGCACCAGCTTCCAAAGAGTGTCAGCAGACACAAGAGGAACCGCTGAGGATACTTACTTGATTTCCTTCGCCCTGTTTCTTCGGGGAGCGGAAAGAGAAGCCATCGTTGAGGTCAGGGGAGAACGGCAGATTTGACCATGGGAGCCAGTGGACATTTGAGAGCTGGTTAAGATGCCAGCTTGCCCCAGAAGTGCTGCGGACCCAGTGACCATCCCTAGGTACTCCCACACTCCTCTCTGCCCTGTGACTTTGGCGACAACCACAGGTATGGATTCACTCAGCAAAGCTTTGTTGAGAGCCAAATATGACCCAGGAACAAGGGACATACAGACGTAAAAGATCCAGTGTCTGCTTCAAGAAGCTTCCCGAGGTGAAGTGGGAGATCCCCATATGAAAAGTCAGCAGTTCAGAGCTACACACACACACAGATTATTCAGTGGAATGCAGATAAAGCACCTGTTTGAGAAATGTAATATCATAACGTTAGAACCACCATAGTAAATCTTGAGTCTCACTAAGCAAACATACATTCATCCATTTGACAAACATTCATTAGTCGTCACCTTCTATGTACCGGGGACAAAAGGATCCTCTTACCTGGGGAAAAAAAAACAACAACAACAAACAAACACAAGTAACCAAAGAGCATCAACAACAAACCGTTCCTGCCTCAGTTACGTGGGAAGTTAGAATCCACTGAGACCAACTTGGCACTGGATTTCTGCGCAGGGTGCCGCGGGACAACATGGAGAGGCAGCACATCCTTCCCAAGCATGGGCACCCTGCAGGCAAAGGCGGGGAGGTAGCAGGGGCCCGTCCATGGAAGAATCAGAACCACGGGGACGTCTACAAAACAAGGGGTTCGTTGTAGGGCTATGAGCTTGTGCAATTGTGAGAACTGCTCAAGCTTTTATTTAGCCTGTGCCTACTGCGGGCCTGAAGTCCCCGAGTTGGGGGACAAGGACATGGGAGCCCACATGGGCAGACTGGGCCCAGCCTCAGGAGTGCGGTGATCTGGAGGGGAACTGGCCTCCCCCACCCAGGCCAAGCATGCACCTGCCTGATGGGTCAGAGAAGCTGCAGGGGGAACGCTCGGGGTTGGGGAGCTGGGAGTCTGGTTGCTGCCCCAGGGATGCAGGGAGCCAGCAGGAGGCACCGGCTGCATGAGCTGCCGGCTGCTCCGAGGACAGGGCTGCTGCTTCCCTCCCGCCCTCCAAACAGTGTGCAAATGCCTCTGTGGTCCCCACTCACCTGGAACTGTGCGCCAAAGGGAATTCCGGGCGACGTCATTCCAGCTTGGCTGAGGAGACTCAGCACAAATCCACCACATCCAGCATGAGTGCCCAATGTGCCAGACCCCCGTGTGCCAGGGCATCAGGAGGCCAGGATGAAGGGGCTCAGATCCAGCCCCACGCTGGTCACCAAGCCCACTGCCCTGCAGCAAAGCTGCATATGCCCAGGTAAAGGGACGCCCGGTTCCAGTTCACACTCGGGCCCTGCACAGCCAGGGGCACACATAGATGCTGGAGACCACTGCTCAGAGCAGGGAGAGCACGTGTGGGGAGACAGCCTCTCGGGCAGCTCGGGTGAGGAAGGTGGTCATTTGGACATTGTCAAGTAAGCTTTTCTGACTTGTGTACAAATGCATTATAGAAAAGTGACTTTAAATTTTTATGTAATTCGATTTCATTTATTTCTGCAATTTTTTTTAATACATAAGTGCCCTAAAATCAGTTACACAAACACTACAGCAGATGTCTATCCACTGGGCTATCGATATGAACAGAAATAATTTTCCTTAAAAAAATAACCACTTCTGTTTCCAAAAAATAAGACTGGATACTTTTCAAATCATGGGCATTAAAATTACTGCTTAAAATTATCCTGTTTTCTACACCCATGATTCTCAAATTCTGCTGCATATTAGAATAGTGTGAGAGGACTAATAAAAGCAGAATATCTGAGGGGGGCAGGCATCTGCATTTTTTAAAGCCTTCCAGGTGATTCCAATGTGCAGCCACATTTGAGAACTACGTGCACCAGAGATCTCATTGTGATTGAACTGAATGGAGGCCTCAGAAGGCCTTGGATAAACTGAAAATACCATCTCAAGACTCACTTTCTTCTACACATTTGTTGTTCTGTTCCAGCTGTGAGCCCACAGTTACTGGCTCGTGGATCTGCCAATCAAAATTATAAACCAAAGATTTCACTGACAAAGGATAATAATAAGGAAAATTGGATTAAGCCGCATTTAAAAATATATGCATTCAGTGTCACAAAATAGTCAGAAATAGGCCTTTCCTCTGTGCCACTTCTCTTGCTGATTATTTACAAATCTGGCTTTCTGGAAAGATTGCCAGGGACCATCATGGATTTGTAGGACATCTCGTACGAGATGAACACAGAATCTATTTCCTTCATCCTAAAACCAGCAAAGTGCCCTGTGTGTGAGTAGACCAACTTCATTATGAGTCAAGAACAGAAGCTATGAATTTCAAATCTTAGCTACTTCAATAACTTCAATCAGCCAATAAGTATCATGTAAAATCAATTCCTAATGAGGAAACAAATAAATATGACTTAGCCTTGTTAAGTATATAGATGAGGAGAAGTAATGGTCTAATAGAATGACTGCTTGGCCTCTCCCCTATATGTTTCCCAGTGCAGAGAACAATTCCTGGTTTAGAGTCCCACAGTCTGCCTCCCACAGCACTCACTTGACCATGCCTCTCTGCCTCCTTTCCACAGCCTGGGCTCCCTTCAGACGCATGCGGATAGGGCCACTACTTACTAGCTCCAAGCATTTAACCTAGGGTTCAAATTTCCCATCTGTGAAGTGGGACTAATGCTAGTTCCTTCATCACAGAATGGTGAGGATTAAATGTGATAATCCAGGTCGAATCCTGACACTTGGCATTAAAATCAGGTGGCTGAAATTTCCCCCTGATGATGTTGTCTATGCATTTTATGTTGCACCAACACACCTCTTGAAGGTAGACACTATGTCACCCCTTTTTCCTTTTTTTGGCATCCTCCCTGCATTTACCAAGGAGGTGCTCAATAAATCTCCATTTTCTTGACTTGGCGCTGAATTTTTAAAGAACTCTAGAGGTTATTGTTTTAAATAATATATCATTTTAGGGGCCGGCCCCGTGGCTTAGCGGTTAAGTGCGCTCACTCCGCTACTGGTGGCCTGGGTTCGGATCCCGGGCGCGCACTGACACACCGCTTCTCTGGCCATGCTGAGGCCGCGTCCCACATACAGCAAGTAGAAGGATGTGCAACTGTGACATACAACTATCTACTGGGGCTTTGGAGAAAAAAAAGGAGGAGGATTGGCAATAGATGTTAGCTCAGAGCTGGTCTTCCTCACAAAAATAATAATAATAATAATAATATATCATTTTTTCCCAAGAGACTCAAACACTACCTTTTCAAATAATTTCATCAGGCACCCTAACAATTTTTGAGCACTGCAATCTAAAATATTATTAATGATACAGTATGAAAAGTATTAGCTCACATCATCTCTGTTGCTTCATATTCAGTTGGAACATTTTCGGTTAAGAAATAGTGGAAACAGTAAACACAGCCTGCAGCATTTTGGTGACTGTTCTCTAATGAGAGTCTTGATTACACAACGGTTAGCTTCTCAACATTCAGATACAGAAGAAAATAGATAAATCCCTGAAATCAAGATGTTGAGAAAAAGAAAATTGGGAAGTGAAAAGAGAAAGAGCTTCTACTGCTTATGGAAACAAATGATGCCTAAAAAATAAATTAAAGTGTGTTGTCAACAGTTCCTCGTCCCCCAAGATGGACATGTGTGTAATAAAGACCTCCAGAAGCATCAGCCACATGGCTGGGTGAGCACATTCTGAATCGGCTACTCCAAATTCCACCAGGAACAGACTAATGTGCTTTAAACCTTACATTCCTGTTGTAAATGGGCATTTTATTTTCTATGTAAGGTCAGATGATTTTCCTAGATTTACAGTTGCATCAAAAGACAACAGTTAAAATTTATTAGTAAGGTTTCTGGGGTGAAGTTTAAAATGTTAAGAATGTTAAAAATGTTTAGGTGTCAGGCTGATGCTTTGAATATAGTCATTCCTCTGGCAACATGAGCTTTCACCACGCAAATTGGATATAATTGATCTAATAATTAGAGATTACAATGTGAATTATTGCAGACCTCTATTGATTGTGAAGGACCCCTATCTAGTGCCCAGAAGAGGAAAAAGAGGTTGCAATCCTACCTGAGCTTTGTGGGAGTGGCTAGTTCTTTGTTTGAGAAGTGAGCAGAAACTGGGCGAATGAGAGTGAGGTGAAGCCTTGGGTCTTGAGTTGAAAGTTAGAGTGGGAGTTAGGAAAAGAGCTAAAAAGCATTTGGTACTAAGAATTAGGAAAAATAAGTGCATTCATTTCATGTGATGATTTTACTTAGAATCTACTCTAAATGGTCAGTAATATGTATGTTTTACAGTTTAACACTTATAACTATGAAAACAAATTTTTATTGAAATTCCGGCAGAACACACCATTTTGGCATCTGGGGTTTGAATGCAAAGTCCTCTTCCAATAGAAATAAATGTCGTTAGGTAGAGATTTTGACAGGATTTTCCTAAGGAAGGCAACTAATCAGCTACAAAAATAAAAATTACAGTGTAACAGATTTTATGACTTCTTATTGGAGTAGATGTGCTCATCTGCTTCAACGGAGCAAATATTTCCCACAAAGATCTGTGTGTATCCCCTTCCGGAACACTTGGCCATGGTATCCATTTCCTTCACTTGGCCTTGTGTCAGTCAAAAGTGTTAATCTGCAGAGTTGCATGCTCCCCCCTGCTAAATAACTAGGCATTTTGTCTAATAATAGGCAACCCAAAGGCGTGCCCTGTACGAGTTTAGGTGTCAAGATAAAGGAGACCAGGGCACATCCCTTCGTGCACTTGATCTGCACTGACTTTCAGGGGCAGCTCTCAGAGCTCATCCCAAGTATCCAACCTGCGTGTCAGAAAGGAATGAATCAGTATGTGAAAGGCCTTGGCGGAAGATCGGATGCTATTTCCAAAGGTGGAAATAGTTGTTGTTGTTTGGGAAATATGCCACCTTTTTTCCTGCCACCAATGGTTCTTGTGTGCTTGGCATTCTGGCAGACCCTCACTCCCACTGACTCCGGCTGGTCCAGCATCCGCCTCCAGGACTGCAGGCCACCCTCAGCTCTCTCTGGAAGGCTCGTCACAGCGAAGTCCCCACAGGACTGTCTGCTGACGTGAGAAGCTCCAAAGCTCATCCTCCTTTTTTATTTCCTAGGGAGTGAATTCTAGAGAAATTTCAACCAAGAAGAAAACAAAACATATCTTTAGTTGGCCAATGACCATAACTTAATACCAAATATCATATTTGATAACTTTCAACAGAAATGACACAATGACACTATTTGGGCAAATAGGAGAACTAAGAGCAATCCAAAAAAGTTACAAAATCACAATAACTTTTGTCCCTGTTGCCTGAATTTGGTTAATTTTTGTAATTGCAAGAGGTAGATGTCAACTATTTGAAATACGATAATTATTTTGGGTTTCACTGCGTATTTACCTGGATTTCCTTTGGGGAAACATGTTGGCATCATTTCTTCTCAGTACCTGTAGAATATAACAAACTAAAATGGGCGATGAAGAGTTCAGACTAGAAACCACACACACCCAGGCCTGTTCTTTTGCTTCTTCTTCCTTCAAAAAGTTATGGAATTGTTCAATAGTAACGGAATTGTTGAATAATGATGGAATTATTAAATAATGACGGACAATGCCACCTCTCCCATTTCTTCACTTCTTTGCTCTTTGACTTGGGGAAATCCACTTAACACTTTTGAACCTCACTTTTCTCAATTGTAAAACTGAGAAAATACTATAATCTCCCCCGATTGTGGTAAAGATGGAGGGAGATTATCAATGTAAACGTTTGGCATGGAGCAGCGCTCAGTAAACGGTAACTAATGTTTTTGCTGTTACTAATGAGCATTTCATAAAGCAAATGTATTCTGCTCCCACATTGGCCTAAGTGTGATTTCCCATTAAATGCTGTAAGTACTTCATCAGCCACCCTCCTTTCTAAGCCCTGCATTCCAGCAGCTTTAAATAAATCACTCTTACATCTAGATTCCGTTGACACGCAGTCTTTAAATTCAAGCCAAAGAATTAAGTGCGTAATTTTATGAAAATATTCCTCTGCGGTCCTGGGTTTGGTATTAGAAACACTTGTGAATATATGTCCTTGGAGAACAAACGGACAAATGAAGGGGTGTCCGAGCTGGCTTAAGTCATTAGTTCTACGGAGCACTTTGGTGCACGTAGATGGGGGGACAATGAGAAACCCAGACACAGGGAAGGTGATTTTATCCCACACTTCAACTTATCAGATTGCCAGGGGAAAAGAAGCAAAACAAGGGCAGGGGGATATAATTTAATATTTTCCCTCGTGTCCTGTCATGCATACAGAAAGACGCAATATAACCTAAATCAATTGGTTAAAGTGTTTCTGAAACTGCTGACATAAAACTGGAAGTTTTTGAAGGATTGCGTCTCCTCCGGTCTCTGTTAACCTGTGCAGCATTACACTCACAGTAATAAACTTACTGATGAGTACAATAGCTTGGATGCAACCAACTATATCACTTACCCCCAGATGTAGAGTTGGAAAGGGCCTCACGGGCCGTCTGCCCAACGCACCTCCATTCCTTCTCACCTCAACTATCCTATTGGATCTCCTTTACAATAGAATCACAATTATTACCACTGCTAACCCTTACTGAACACCACTGGATGCCAGGAATTGTTCTAAGCAATTTTCATGCATGAATTAATTTATTCTTCCCCAAATTATTATAAGATAGCTGTTCTATTCCCATTTTACAGAGGAGCAAACTGAAGCAAAAGAAGTCACTGTATGTGAGGCCACCAGGTTCTGCACGGCAGCACTGGGACTTGGACCAGGCAGCCAGGCTCTAGAGCATGTGCTGCAGCCACCATATGATGCCACAATGTTCTGGGAACGAAAAACTAGGCAATTATTGGAGCATTCCCTCCAAAACTTAATGAAGTACATGCCATAGGCCAGGGGTTCCTCAACGTCCAACAAATGTCTGCAAACCGACCCTTGTCCTCTGAGCCAAGTATCCCCAGTTCCATCCATTGATCCCACTATTAACATTCTCCTGGCTTCCTGCCCCCCAAAGCTCCCTTGTGAGCTGCTTATGTCAATTTGAGGCTCCTCATACAACAACTGCTTTACATGTTGGTGTTTAATGGGGGATGGAGTGTGTTGGGATATGAGAAGGGGTCAGATGCCGGTGGCTGGTCACTGTGACCCGTCATCTGGGAAAGATACCTGGAGGTTCCATAGAAAAGGATGAAGGTATTGAGACTGAGGAAGAAGTTGAAGTGAAAACAGATTTTGAGAAGAAATCTGAAGTGAAAACAGACTGAAAATATAAATTATCTACAGACAATGTGTTAATAGCACTGAGGGAAAAAAAAAAGGCTATGATCTAAGCGGAATATTTGCACATGTACTGACGAGGATCCAGTAGACGGCTCACCACACGCTGGACATTGGTTACCAGTAAGTTGGACACAAGCGCAGAATGAGACTGTGTAATACTCCGCAGTCAGTGTGTTTCCAGCTTCCTGTGGTTTGAAAAGTTGCTTTGTGGAATTGGAAGCTGGGCCTTGAAGTGAGCAGACCACAGTTTGAATCCCTGTCACAGCTTTCCATAGCCACACGGTCTCTGGCCAGCGACTCAACCTTTCTGACTGGACTTCCTCATCCGCGCGTTACAGGCTGGCGCGGCGCCTTCTGGGCAACACCTCCCAGGACTGCGAGTCCATTAGGAGGAGGCCAGGTCACAGGATTTCTATCATATAACCAGCCATCCATACAGTATGCCATGCTTCTCAAAAACATCAGCCAGCTGAACAACATTACAGCTCCTAGAACAAGGCCCAGTAGCTAGGGCTCAATAAGCGGTCATCATTGCCGTTATAAGAATAATGGGTTATAGTTGGAGTTCAAATTCCTAATGTGAATCAGAGGTTGGTTAGTTTTCTGTATTTATTGTTAGAGGTGTCATATATTTGGATTTAAATTTAAAGTCAAATTCCTTTCACACTGCAGTCTCCTTATTTTTTCAAAGATATTGTCATCCAAATTAATGTGCTTATGCACTCACACGTGTGTGCACGTGTGTGTGCATGTGTGTGCCCATGTGTGTGTGCGATATTGAAAGATAATTTGCGGGAAGGAAAGAGTCTCACTTGCCTGTCCTGGCAATACCATCCTTACAACTTGGAACTTGCGAAGCCGGTGGGACAATTGGCTCTGGACACAGAGCAAAGAAGTGAACAAAGGAACGCGTGATTTAAGAAGGAATACTGTTTGCTCTTTCTCAGAGCTCCTCAACACCTCAGGTCTCAAAATAGTTTTCTTCCTGGTATTTAATGTGCTTGTGACATGAAACCTCAGTCCATATTTGTATGATGATTCGAAATCTTCCAGATTCACTGACAGTTTCATTAGTTTTACATTGTTAATACTTTTTCCAAAATTGGTATGACCATGAGCCAGATCCCAAAAGACCTACGTGTGTATGTACACAGCCAATGTATATTTCTACAGATTTACTTAACAACTGTTGATCATGAGGGGAACAATGAAGAGTACAGAAAATTTAGAGAACCTATAAAATGTGGTTGGAGAAATAAGACACAGTGTGAACGTGGTCTTTTGATTCTGTCTCTGCAGAACCCTTTACACATTTAAAGAAAATGGAAACAACCACAGCGGAGAGGATGTGATTCGGTGACAGACGGAGGAGCAGAGGGTGCTGCAGGGCTGGGGAGAGAGGCTTCACGAGCAGGGGTCCCTCGGTGCAGAGGTGCGCCCGCTCACAGGGAGGAGCCCCTCCGTGCCCGCTCACAGGCGGGAGCCCCTCAGTGCAGAGCTGTGCCCACTCACAGGCAGGAGCCCCTCAGTGCCCACTCACAGGCAGGTGCCCCTCAGTGCAGAGCTGTGCCCGCTCACAGGCAGGTGCCCCCCGGTGCAGAGCTGTGCCCACTCACAGGCAGGAGCCCCTCAGTGCCCGCTCACAGGCAGGTGCCCCTCGGTGCAGAGCTGTGCCCACTCACAGGCAGGTGCCCCTCAGTGCCCGTTCACAGGCAGGAGCCCCTCGGTGCAGAGCTGTGCCTGTCACAGGCGGGAGCCCCTCGGTGCAGAGCTGCACCCATTCACAGGCAGGTGCCCCTCAGTGCAGAGCTGCGCCCGGTCTGGAAGGCAGGGCCCTGTCTGAGAAATCCCCACTGGCAGTCAGCACAGGTCCTGCAGTAAAGGGGACTGACTGAGCAGACAGCTTAGTGTTAGAAGGGACCATCCCCAGGTGCGTGGATTCAAAGCCAGGGCCTGGAGTGCCCCAGGCCACTGAGAAGAGCGCGTTCACGTAGAAGGCAGGCAGGGGGCGGGTTTCCGAGAGGGGTCTACAGAGGGCACTCAGCTGGAGCAGGCATTGGAAGAGGTGTTGCAAATCTGTACATGCAGGAATGTGGGCACCAAGCAAACGTCCAAATACTACAATAAGGGATGACGAGCAGAGCAGAATCCGCCTGAGCCTGGACATGACACTGGGCCCCAAGCCAAGGTCCCGGTCTTCTCTGAAATCATTCTAGAAGGGGAAGACGGGATGCCAGATCCAGGCACGGGAAGGGTAGGTGCTCACGGCAGAGTCCAAGCTGCCAGTGGGTGGTCAGGACCAGGGGCAAGAACACAGTGACGTCCCGGACCCTCGGCCCGAGGAAACAAAGAACGTGCTGTCACTCCCATTGGAGAGGGTTTTTAAGGGTGTTTTCTAGGTTTAAAAATTATGTAGAAATTTCATTTATCCACATTGTCCAAAACAAGAATAAGAAATATTATTAGCCTTATTCATTGTTAGCTCTGATGTGGCTTCAAACTGTATGATAAACACAGGGAGACTGTGAAAGGGTTGCAGGAAGGTCCAGCAGGCAATGTTGTGTGTCATACTTGGCAGTTATTCTAAAACGCTCTTCATTCGCAACACCTGGTCACCCCTCCTAAAACACTGTAAATGAGCAGTGCTCTAATCTACTTTACTTCATGAGCTTCACTAACACACCCATCTGCTATGAAGTAGGAAATTAGAACATTGTAGATGCTCTCGTATGTGTTCTTTGAATCCTTTATCTACAGCCCACAATACTGTTATTATAAGTGAAAGAACAGTAAATGAAAATTAGATTTTGTGTCATATCTAATCAGGATGCTGTTCAATTGCTCTCTCAGATTACAGGATGCTATGCTGATCTTCTCCACTTGCAGGCACACTGTGTGTCAGGTTCCCTCTCTCTCACATAGGTGTGTACATATGCATATGCTCGCATGTGTGTATATATGTGTATGTATGTATTTATTTATGTGTGTATTATATAAGTGCATATGCATGCATAGATGTGTATATTTTGTGTATATATGTGTATTTGTGTGATACATGTGTGAGTGTATAAATGCATATTCATGTAGGTATACATGCATATTATTTGCATATATGTGTATGTGTGCATATACATGTATATGTGTGTATACATCTAAGTGTGCCTGTACGTATATGTATTTGTGTCTGTCTGTATGTGTGTGATATGTGTGTGTATGTATGTGTGTATATGTGTATATGTGTGTATATATGTGTGTGTGTGCCTGTATGTATATACGTGTATTGTGTTGTGATGAGAAAACAGCCGTTCTGAGTTGCTGCCTGGCATTTTACAGTATGACAACCGTGCTCACATCCAGAGTGTTGACACTGAGACAAGGATGTGAGCTTAGGATGCCCAACACAAGTTCCCACCTTGTTCTCCTGGGACGCCATTTAAAATGACCCCTCAGAGTTGAGACTGTGAAAAGTGAGTAACCTCTGCCCCAACCATTTTATAAGTAACAGGTGCCTGCTCCCCTGCTCTCTATCTCCTGCTCACTTGTGACCTGGGACAGAGGACTGCCCTTCTCCGGCTCATTGCCCCCTTGTTCTGGGATCTGTAACAGGACTTCTGACGTCACTTCCTTTGTGTGCGGGTATTGAAAATGCACCTTCGATGAAAAGGACATCAGGGTTTCACTTCCCCAAATTGAGAGCTCAGATGCTGAGGGAGCTACCTGCTGACCCCACGTGGGTGGCTTGTGCCTCCTCATTCAACAGGCCATGATCTGCATATTCTTAATTTAATGCATCAGCTATGGGCCCCCCAACACACATGTGTTTGTATGTACTTGTATGTGTGTCTGTGTGTATATGTATGTGTATATATGTATATATGTGTGTATATGTGTACATGGGTATGTGTGTATATGTGTGTGTGTCTGTGTGTATATGTGTGATAATGTATATGTGTATATGTGTGCATGTGTGGTATATATATTGTATGTGTTTTTGTGTTTATGTATTTGTGTGTATATGTGCGATAATATCTGTGCACATATATGTATGTTTATGTGTATATGTGTGCATGTGTGTATATGTATATTGTGTGTATATGTGTGCTTACACATATGTGCATACACACAAGTATCCTTACATCAGTCCTCTGAGGTTGGTATTTTTCATCCACCCTATTGTAACTGAGGAGTCAGGTGAATATCCTGCCCTTAGTAAGTAACAAGATCATTTGCATCCATGCCTGTTTGATGCCAAAGCCCAGGTTCTAATTCCAAAAGGCAGTTGGGACTAACGAGCGTCCGAGTAGGGTCAAGTAGAGAGTGTAAACCAGAGACTAGAGCCAGCATAACAATAACAATAATAATAATAAACTTCAGAAAGAGTTAACAGCCGCCCCTGGATGAGGAGTCCCGACGTCCTGGAGGGACGGGAAAGGCAGTTACCCCAGCCTTGGAATGTGGTCATGCCTCTGCAGCATTTGTAAGTCTCCATATAGCCACACTTGTTACAGTTAATGAATCATACGTGGAGTTTTCCCGTTTATAGATTTAGCTCTTTCAAACTAATGCTTTCTTTCTTTTAATAAGTCTAGAAGTAAAATAACCCCTTTAGGGAAAAAAGGAGTGTCTACATATGTGTATGTGCACACATGCAACACATAAGGCAAACCAAGAGAATACTCTTAATATTCAAAGAGTCATTACAGAACAATACCAAAAATAGGAATGCAAAATGCAACAGAAAACTATATGTTAACGGACAATTCTCACACGTCTATGCAAAATGAACATCTAGTAAACTTATAAAAATTGAGTCTCATAGTCAGAGAAGGAAAAAAATGGCGAAATACCACTTTCCATCTAACAAGCTGGGGTATGAGTGACTTTTATTTCCCTATCATATATTTATGTATATTTCAAAGTTTCTACAATGACCATGTTATTATTTCTATCATCAGAAAAAAGTGCTGTTACTTTAGTAAAGTGTTTAGAGGAGGTAGCCCTCCAGGTACAAGATGGACTTAACCAAACTCTGTAGATGGACGTGATAGTCTTGAATCCTTGTGTCCAGATGAGGAAAGAACAGATGAGCCACCTTCCTGTACGAGGCTCTGAACACAAAAGGCTCCTTACTGGGTTGGTCTCAAAAATCTCTGTAAAATCACAAGAATTAGAATGAAAGTAGAGTCTACGTCTGCACATGGATAGTTTTACCTCTGCCTTCAGAGTAGTCAGCACAACCATTTTTCACCATCTTGCCTCAAGGGGTTTAACTTACAATTTCCTAAAGCAACCAAGATCAGAGCCGACAAAATCCAAGAAGTGTTCTGGCCTGCGCTCATGGGCGTGCTATTTCTCCCTGGCCCTGCGCCACAAGCAGCGGCTGAAGCTCACGCAGGATTTCCTGCCTTCACCCAGAATTTCCAGGCTCTTTTGAGTTGAATTCAGATGTTGCAGCTTTTGACTTAAAAAATAATTTGACACATCTGAATGGATTCAGCAGCCTACTTTCAGGAAAGAGAGAGAGAGAGAACTCCTTAAGCCACTGAGCTCAACCCAAATTCTTTACCCACTCGCCCACACACCCCCAAATAGTGTAAACACCTTGCTACTTTTTTCAAGCGGCCAATGCTACCTTTCATGTGCCAATGTCAAAGCTTTGAGCGTTCTCTGCAGAACTCAACCTTCTAGACGATCATGAGTCAAAGCAGATAAGTTGGCAAGTCTGTGGGCCTCTTCTAATTCAGAGAAAATTATAATAGCTAGCACATTTCCTCGGCTGTGTGACTCACTAGGCCCAGCACATGCGTATATCCTGAAACATTCGCATGGTGAGCTTAAGGGCCTTCTCGTGTTGTCAAGGCCGTGAGGTTTCAAAGCTCCTAATTCAAATCCCTGGAAGTGCAGAAATGTGCACAGTATTGTATTTAGAGCTCTTAAAATAGAAACTAACTAATTTATGACCACTAGTTTATGTCTGCAGCCTTCTCAAAATCAAGAAGTATTGTTACATTTTTATTCTGCCCAGGTTTGAAACCATTTAGAAATAAGGAATAAAAAGAAGAAAGAAAGGAGTGGAGGAAAGAGAAAGGGAAAGGAGGAGGGATGGAGAGACAGATGGAGCTGCTCCCCAAATTGAGGGAAGCCAGCTTCCCAACACAGCCCCACACGTCAAGTGCCTGCTCTTCCTGCCGTGTAAGCTGATGACCTGCTCCACTGTCTTCCTCTGCGCAATCAGATGGTGAGAGAGACTCAACTGTGCACATGAGAATGGAGCCTCTCTACTGAATTCAAGGTCCTTTCTACAAAAAGCTACAGACAGAGCTTCCAACATATCAAATAAGTTACCAGTAATTTTTCCTAAGATAATCTCTAAATCTTGCCTTAGAATAAGCTCTTAGAAGTATTATTATGGGAACAAAGTGTATGAAGATTTTTAAGGCCCTTATTATATATTGGTACATTTCCCTCGAGAAACATTATTCCTATCTATGGTCCTACCGTTGTATTTCATCTTTGTCAATAATGATATTAACTGTGTTTTAACTTGGAGGCCTTAGGTCATTATATTTAGAGACAGTATTTGTGTCAATTTTTTTTTAGTAAGTGATGGTTCTTTTTCAAGATTTGAATTTTATGTGATTTAGTTTAATCCCAAGGAATTTTGAGGAGAATTAATTCCCAATGTTATGATGGGTATTCACATCCAAATAAGATTCACTAAAATTAAATACGCTCTAGAAGGGATTGATTGTAAGCTCAGTCCAAGGAAGTCATACCTAAAAGGGATTTGAACAGCCTTATGTACTTCGTGTTTATGATTTGCATGTGGAGTTGTTTTAATAAAGCTTATATAAAAGACAATGCATAATCCTGGCATTGATGAAAACAATCTACTATATGTTTAATTACATAAAAATTACATTTAATCTTGAACATATCTGAATGTTTTAAATTTACCTACATTCCAATATTATTTACTCCCTAACTAGTAAGTCAATCACAGTCAATCAAATTTATTCAATATTGACGATTCAATACTGTTGTGCAGTTCATGGGTCTCTTCTGCTTTGGTTGACACATAACGTGACTGGCTCAGGATTAAGAATTTTGAATCCTCAAACTCTTCTCCCTGGTGCTATTTCTATGCTCACTCAGTGACAACATGCCTTTGTCCACCCAAACCTAAGGTAGCTACTCAGAATCCTTAACTTCAAGGAATTCAAGAAAAGTGTTCTAAAGATCTTTAAACTTAGTTTGTCCAATATTGGATTGACTGTTTAATATCTGTCTCCCCACCATCTGCTATTTCTTCAGTGTGACCATTCTAGTTAATGGAACACTGACAGTTCACCTAACTTCCTCTTTCTTTGTCTATTGGTTTTTACTTATCTAATTTCTGACCCACCTTCTACATCATAATGATGTTGCTTTTCTTTCTTTCTTTCTTTCTCTCATTACTTTATGAAAGGTACTCTCATTAACCTCATTTACCCCCATTGCCACCAAGACACAGGGCAGCATGAGCAAGGGGGCCCCACCATAACAAATGGCCTGGCATGGGAAACTTCTTTGCCCCTGCAGATCAGAGACTCCTCCCCTGCCTGGAAACACCAGGTGGCCCAGCCTGGGGACTCTCCTTCTGCCCCCTCAGGCAGCACCAATAGGAACCAGTTTGAACACCAACAACACAAAATAAACCAAGCCAACCAAAATGGCACCATGAAAATCTGAAAATTAAATTGTCATTGGAACTACAGTCTACAAAAGTAGGCTAGAACCTACAGACAAAACCTAAAGGACCTGCATGACTTCCTTCCAAAATAAAATATTTAAAAGGACTCAGAGATTCCTAACACAATAATCAAAATGTCCAGGATGCAATAAAATATCCCCCATCACACCAAAAATCAGAAAATCACAAGTTGAATGAGAAAAGTCAATTAATTGATGCTAACACTAAGATGAATCAGACGTGAAAATTATCTGACAAGGATTTTAAAGCATCCATCATAAAAATGCTTTAGTAAGCAATTACAATATGTTTTGAAACAAATGAAAAAGCAGAGAAATATCAGCAAAGAAACAGAAGTCATAAAAAAGAACCAAATGGGAATAGTAGAACTGAAAAACACAATAGCAGAAATTTTAAAATTAGTAGAGTGTTCGATAGTAGAATAGAGAAGTCAGAAGATAGAACTAGTGAATAGAAGGACGGATCAATAAAACTTACCCAGTCTGAACTATAGAAAGAAGACAGACTACAAAAAAAAACAAAAATGAAAGGAGGCTCAGAGACCTGGGGTCGATAACAAAAAACCAAATATTCACATCATATCCTCTCAGAAGGTGAGGAGAAAAACTGAGGCTGAAAGAGTAGGTGAGGAAATAACAAATGAAAACTTCTCAAATTTGGTGAATACCCTAAAACTACAGATTCAAGAAACTGAATAAAACCCAAATAGGACAACCCCAAAGAAACACACACCAACTCATGTCATAATTAAAAAGCTGCAAACTAAAGACAAAGAAAAACTCTTGAAAGCAGCCAGAGAGAAATAATACATTACCCAGAGGGGAACATGAATTCTGGTGACAGTGGATTTCTCTGTAGAAATCACAGAGGCCAGCAGGAAGTGACACAACATTTTTCAGGTACTAAAAGAAAAGAATTGCCAATCAGTAAAACTATCCTTCAGGGATGAAGGAGAAATAAAAACATTCTTAGCTGAAAGGAAAAAAAAAAAAAAAGAATTTCTGATAGTAGATCAACTCTTAAAGCACAGCTATAGTTAATCCTTGAAGAAAATGAAAAAAAGAAGGAATTTTGGAGCATCAAAAAGGAAAAAATGGCAGTGGAAAGAGTAGAAGTATGAGAACATATAATAGACTATCCTTTTCCTTGTGAATTTTCTAAATAATGGTAATGATTGAAACAAAGATTATAACAACCAGACACACAAGAAAGTTATATTTAAATGTGGAGAAGGTAAAGGGACCTAAATGGAAGTAAGGTGTCCACACTTCACTCAAAGAGGCAAAATGTTGATACCAGTAAACTATGATAAGTTGAATGTATATATTGTAACATCCAGAGCAAACACCAAGAAAACTATACAAAGAGATACACTCAAAAACACTATAAATAAATCAAGATAGAATCCGAAAATGTGTTCAAGTAACCCACAGGAAGGCAAGAAACAGGAACAGAGGAATAAAAAGCAAAGGAAACAAATAGAAAAGAAATAATAAAATGGCAGACCTAAGCCTTACTATATCAATAATTACATTAAGTGTAAATGGTCTAAATACACAAAGTAAAAGGCAGAGACTGACACAGTGGATAAGAAAACAGGACCCGGGCCGGCCCTGTGGCTTGGTGGTTAAGTGCGCGCGCTGCGATGCTGGTGGCCCGGGTTCGGATCCCAGGTGCGCATCGAGGCACCACTTCTCCGTTCATCCTGAGGCCGAGTCCCGCATGCAGCAACTAGAAGGATGTGCAGCTACGACATACAACTATCCACTGGGGCTTTGGGGGGAAAAAAATAAAATAAATAAAATCTTTAAAAAAAAAAAAAAAGAAAACAGGACCCATCTATATGCTGCTTAAAAGAAATTTATTTCATGTCCAAAAACATAGATAGATTGAAAGTAAAAGGATGGAAAAACACATATCATGCAAACACATATCCACAAAGAGCTAGAGTAGCAATATTAATATCAGATAAAGTCGACTTCAGAGTAAAGAAAATTATTACAGACAAAGAATAACACTACATAATGATTAAAAGATCCATCCACCAGGAAGATATACAATCCTAAATATGTATGCACCAAACAAAATATATGAAGCAAAGCCTGGCAGAGCTGAAAGGAGAAATAGACAAGTCCACAATTATAGTTGAGGACTTCAACACCACATTCTATGCAAATGATAGAACTTACTAGACAGAAAATCAGCGTGGATATAGATCTGAGCAACACAATGAACCAGTAGAACATATAGAAAACACTCCACCCAACAGCAGAATATTCATTTGGGTGGAGGGTTTACCAAGCACCCGTGGAACAGTTACCAAGAAAAAAAAAAAAAAAGACCATATCTTGATATACCGGACCATAAAACAAACCTTAAAAAGCTGAAATAATACAGAGTATGTCCTCTGATCATATGGAATCCATTCATGATTAAAAAAAAGAACTCTCAGAAAACTAGGAATACATGGATACTTCCACAACTGGATAAAAAACATCTCCAGAAAACCTACATCTAACATTATACTAATGATGAAAGGCTCAGTGACATTCTCCTAAGATTGAGGACAAGGCAAGAATGTCCATTCTCATCACTCTTATTCAATATACTACTGGAAACTCTAGTAACTGCAATAAGGCAAGAGAAAATAAATAAAAAGCTCATAGATTGGAAAGGAAGAAATAAAACTATCCCTATTTGCAGATAACATTATTTTCTATGGAATCCCAAAGAATCTACAAGAAATCTCCTGAACTAAAAGGTGAGTTCAGCAAGTTTGTGGGAACAAGATCAACACTCAAAAGTCAACATATCTGGATATATTAGCACTGAACTATGGAATCAAAATTAAAATATAATACGGAAACTAGATCTTTGGTGGTGAACACTATGTAGTAGACAGAGAAGTCGAATTATAATGCTGTACACCTGAAATCTATATAATAGTATAAACTAATGCTACCTCAATAAAAAACAAAAAGCTAAAAATACAATATCATTTGCAATCAATCCAAAGAAAATGAAATACTTAGGTATAAATTTAACAAAATATATACAGGATCTGTATACTGAAAATTTTAAAACACAGATGAAAGAAATCAAAGAAGACCTAAGCTAATGGAGTTCTTGTGTATTAGAAGACTCAACATGGCTCCCCATCTAAACTGGATTATACAGATCCCTCTTCCCATAACACACAGTCCCCATCACCATCACAGCCACAGGAGACTGTATTATAATTTCTTGCTTTCTTGTCAGAATCCAGCTGCTAAACAATGAAGTTCTTGAGGGCAGGGACTGTGAATTTGTCACTATGGTTTTTCCAGGGTCTAGCCCAGCCCCTGGTGCATAGAAACTTCAGTAAACATTGGTTAGCTCAACGAGTCAAGCGAAGAAGTAGGAAGCTGGTCCAGTTGGGAATGTCCTACAGGCACCGTGGGTGTGCAGTTCTGGGTTTCAGAAGAGTTCAGGGCTAGAGACAGATTTAGGTGTCATCGGAGTCGAACGCTAATAAGACTGACTACAAAGGAACTTCTGGGGAATAGAGAAAGAAAGAGGGGGTGGAGAGAGAGGGAGAGGAGGAGGGAGGAAAAGGTAAAACCATGTAGAACAGTAATATACGAAGGAGAGAGGTGGGGAAAAGGCCTAAGGCGTGAGAGGAAAGGGAGAGAGAGTAGGAAGAAAGGCAGGTGAGTGCTCACAAGAATCCCAAGCCTGCCCACGGCAGCACGCACTCCAGAGCTGTCTTGCTGGTGAAGAACACCGGGATCTGGTCATCAGAAAGTCCCTGTCCTCGGCACTTGTGGTGTGGGGGGACTGGTAGGCAGTGAGTTGAGGAATGAGGTGGCTGTAAAGGGAGAGAAAGAGGGCAGAACCCGGGGCTAACAAAGGGTTTGTTGAGGACAACAGCGTGAGGAAACCCCATGCTGCGAGGAAGGAGCCCTCGGAGGGCGAGAACTCAGAATCAACAAAGTAGAGTGGGAGAGGATCCCTAATGGCATAATACCCCCAGGAGACGGGAGAAACGGAATAGATCTCCGGTGGGAGGAGAGAGATTTCCCGTCAGCTGGGTGAGAGGTTAGACGGCGTGGGCTCAAATATCCGAGGTGCTGCAGCAGGTTGCTGAGGCTGTGCACACGTCAGGGTGTCACACTTTCTTTGTGTGATCAGTTATTTGTGGAAAAAGCTGGTCTAGGACAGGCGCAATCTTCAATAGATTGACAAGGTTTTAAAGGTGCAAGGTGAGTGACAAAAGATGCTTTTATCTGGGGTTGGAAAAACCGAGTTGCCAGGTGTTACTCAAAGTGGACCTGAAATGATAGACAGTCTGCACCTGTCAACAGGGCCATGCCATTCTCTCAGGCAGAGGTCAGAGGTCCAGGCACAGAAGGGAGGAGGAGGCCGAGTGAACTTCAGAGTCTGCAGGACTGACCGTCTGTCTCCTCCCCATTCCCTTCTGAGTCTGGATGCACTTCTGGGCTCTTGGACGTCGGCCAAAGTCTAGCCAGACCCCATTTTGCTGTATTTCTGATTCTACACACTGTTTCCTACAATGTTTCTATAGTCTACTAACAAAGCATGTTCATGTCCTAGCAGCAGAAAAGATTCCAAAATTCATCTTCTCCGTAATTCAGACCCAAGTCAGCACCACAGCAGGCTCAGGTAATTTGGCCAACTCACCAGCCATAATTCCTCACGTTGTAATCCATCATCATTATGAGCTGCATTCACAACCTTTCTTTCTTTGGCACAAAGTCTGAAAAGCAAAGGGTTGTTCGGACAGAGAGAGATGAACCAAGGAGATATTGAGACCCAAATATGTGCTTTGTTAGAAATGAAAATGGAAATATGATTCCAGGGGATAAAGGACTTTGTCGCAACATGGTCACACACTCCTTTCAAAACATGAAAAATAAATTCACCCTCAAGAAAAAGAAGAAAAATGGATCTGACAGATTCATTCTCTCGTATCTTGAGGTTTCTCCTCTGAGCCTATGCATCAAGGATCAGTCTGAACAAGCCAGGCCGTGCCGTCAGGAAGACAGCCTGTGCACTCACTGTTACCGAGCAGGTCGTCTCCTCACCGGTCGGTGCTTTTTAGCCCAAAATGTGATTGAGTGGCTTGTCCCCAAAATTTAAAAAAGTCAGTTTCCAGCCCAAATGCAAATAGACTACGTACTCTTGAGTATGTCTATCATTCCCAACATTCACTACAGATTGAATTCTCATACCTTCGATTGTATTTCTAATCCAGAATGGAAAAATACACTTCGATCGCTCATTAATTACAAATTCTTTCTCGTCATCTTTCAATGTAGGGCAGAATGACGCATTTTGGACAGCAGCAGTATTATAGAATGTGGGCAGAGAGTCTACAGATTATCAATCCAGCTCCCTATTATAGATGGGGTACCTGCAGGTCAGGAAGGAAGGGGGCTTACGCAAGGCCTCACAGCTAGGTTTTTCCAGACGGGCAGTTTCCACCATGCCACACCGCCCATCAGCTGTAACACACAGAAATGCGAGCACCTCGATTCAGCCAGCACATCCTGTCTTTGCTCATCAGGTAGATTTTTCACAAACCTAAACTTAGATGTGGATAACCTGTACCTGGGACACAGAAGATATTCATCAATATTTGTTAAATTTTTCCTGAAATGGATGGAGATGAGAACCCCCTTTGACCTCATTGGAAGTCCCAATCATAAATGATTCCCACACATAAATGGAGCCTTGACAACTTCCCTGCTGAGGATAATACAGTTTGTCAATTTGTTATAGAATTAACATGACTATTTCTGAACCAAATTTTGGAATATTAAGTCTAACAATGGACTTTTTTCTGATTTGTGAACTAATTTATATAAATATTCGTTATATAATTATACCATTAGTGAATCGCTTTACTGGAAAACTTTTAAATTGATTGAATTCAGAACTGTCTCAGAAAATCTGAAATAACTATAAGGCAAGATCTAAAGATCCAATCACAAATCAGAGTTAAACAACTTGAACTTTGTGATGCTCATTTTGAGCAATTCTCATCTCCAAAGGGATATGATTTGATAAACTGCACAGTCCCCAAATTTACCTTGTAATGTATGACTCCGCATGTGCAGACCAGTTTAGAGAGAGATCAGTGATATTGTATTATTATGGTAAACCTACTATAATCTGCCACCAGTATCATCTTTCTGTTACATATGGGGGGAAATAAGTTCATTCATAACGTAGTAGCATTGCTTCGTCTCTTTTTGTTAACAGTTTGTACTCTACGGATCCATTTTTGAGTGTTTATCTTGCAATCTGCCTGACTGCACAAAGACTGTGAGGTTTTTCTGATGGACATCTCCACCACTTTCTGAGCTACTAAAATCAAGTGTCATGTTCAGCTGCTAATACTGAGATGGAACACAGAATGGCCAGATAACACCTTAACAACTTTAGATGGATTCTCAAGTCAAGATGGTGTATAAAGTTTTAAGATATCTAAAGAAATAATGAAATCACAACATTCTCCTTACTTCTGAAGGACAAAAATCAGCCAATTATTACTATGTTAAACTAGCTGCCCAGAAAGGATATATATCAAAAAGAAAAAAAACCAGTTACCATTGTGTGGATGTTAGAGAAAGAGCATGACTAATTTGGCAGGAGGGGAGAACATTTCAAGCCTATTTTCCAAGAGAAAATCAGAAAGAAGCATTTAGAAGAATTTGGTTTCTCCAGCTTTGCTACTAACTTGTTATTAACTAGCTGCATGAGTCAGACAACCACAGGGCTTCTCACGATGTAGGATGATAAATCCAGAAGCAAAATGAAATTATTTGGACTTTCCAGCACCAATAGTCTACGATTTGCTACATTTTGAATTTAATGTGCAACGTGAAAACACTTTTTAAAACAGACTTTGGTGAAGATAAAATAATGACTGGCAGAAAACGGGCTCTCGATAAATATTATTGAATGAAGGATGACCGTCACTCAGATGGGGACCCCACTGATGAGGGCACACACCTGTTCAAGAGCTGCCGTATCATCTTCCTCTAAGTATTCAGAGAAACCCTGAGTATCTTTTTATATGGGCTAAACTGACATGACATAAGTGAGCATTAACATATGTTTTCAATCTTTATTAGAAATGTATTAGCCTAAAACACCGTGGGGACTTTCTGCAGGATTCGTGTTTTTGCTGTTGAGCTATATACATTCTCTGTTTCAAATTTTCTCTTCCTCCCCTCTTCTGCCCCTACTCCCTCTTTTTTTAATTTAACTGGAGAAAATGGCATGTTAATTTCAGCTCCACCTCTGCTGGGTCATTCTCAGGTCAGCAGATTAGAGACATCAACAGAAGAAAGAAGACAGTGCGCTCCAACTGCAGGGCAGGATGACCCAGCCATCAATCACGCTGGCGCCGCATTTGAACAATGACAGTCATCTGTCAGAAAGCGGGAGGTGGCGCCTCATTAAAACACCGCTCACCTGCCCTGAGCTACACCTCGCTTATAATAATATCGATCACTCACCTCCAAGGTGTTGCTTTTTTCTGCTCAATGAAATAGCAGGCACTGTGTGTCCTCCCTTCTCTCCCCTCGGAGTTCACGCAACTAAGTTGCTTGGAGAGGGAAGAATTGGTGGGTTGGGGTTGGGGCAGGATGAAGCAGCCTGGAAGGGGGAAGGATGCCTTCTGGAGTGAAGAGAACGCATCTCAATTCGCTTCCTATTAGAGATCAATCGCTCGAGTCACTGAGAGTTGAGCCATCCACATGCAAGCAAATCGAGGATGGGGGGGTGTGAGCCAACGGCTGGAGAGTTGGATCAGGATTCCAAGGTCTCTCCCTCGTTGTCCTCAATGGAGGATTCTCCTGCACAGAGATATCCTAAGATCTCAAATTAGATTTTCACGTTGTTTCTTGTAAACACAGATAACTTGAAAATAAAGTAACCAGAAACTTTTGATGTTAGGAGCATTGGAATCTACCATGACCAATCTCTGCTAAATACCCTCATTTTTCCTTTTACTGTGTCTGCCTCTAGTACAATATTTAATTAATTCAGCCTCAGGAAACCCTGAAACCCTGCCCACAAAGAGAATTCTTCTGGAGAAGATTTTGTTGTGAAACTATATTTAATTATGTTCCCACAAGGAGACTGTCAAGCATTTGCTGCAATGCAGCCTTCACGGCCTATACAGCCCCAGGTTCTGAGATGTGTGTGTTTCTTTGATGGGCCATAAATAGACTCTTTTACAAAGTTTTAATGGTAGACCCAGAATGTAAACTTGGGCCACCTTCCAGAACTGTTCATAAATTATAAAAATTTGTTACTCTTCCAACTGTCAGGAAATTAAACACACAATCACCCTTTTTCAATTGTTGAAAAGGGAAAATAATAACATATCTTTTTTTCCAGGTTTGAAAAGTAACCAAAGCTCAAATGGACCTCATGGAGGTTAAAGCTGAGGCCAAGCGGGGTGAAGCGACCTTTCTAAGGGCGTCCAAACCAGAGACCAGCAGAGACAAAGTTTCAGGGGCTCCACTGTTCAGGAAGGAATTGAAGACACACATGGAAACCTCATTTTAGACAGTAAGGGTAACAAGACAAGTCAATGGCAAAAGTGAGGTCACACCCCCTGGTGCTGTAAGGGGCCTCGGGTTGGGGACACTTGGGAGCGAGGGGCTGACTGGCCTCGGGAACCGGAAAGAAAGAGTCAGCGCTCTCAAGCATTGAATGCCAGGGCGAGAGGACGGTGAAGCAGGACGCCAAGGATAAACTAAAGCAGCAGTAGAAACAGGCTGACGCTATTCAGAGACCACGGAAAACGTGCCTTTGGGGGTCCCACCAAACTGCCACCAAGCAACGCGTTCTTCTTACGTCTCGTCCTCTGATGAAGTTAGCGAGATTGCACAGACGCTGCCATGTACGGAAGCGACCTTGTTCTGCTGAGGCGGACTGGCTCCTCTGAAGGGGCCCTGCCGTGTTGGTAGGTACAGCGAGCGGCCCCGTGTGAGGCCACATGTCATTAGTAACATCAGAAGAGTCTTTCCTATTAAAAGAGTGCAGGTGTACAATCCCTTATCTCCTGTTATGAAATCCAAAAAGATTTGAAGACTGAAAATATTTTTGTAGCTCCTTTTGTGACAAAATCTGACCTAACCTTATCTGACATGAGATTATTTGTAGTTTCTATGATCCCATTTAGAGTGAATAGTCCTATATTTGGCTGCAACCCTTTTCACATATTTGATTCTGGAGCGCTGCCTCCGACTCCTTGAGAAGTGTCATTTAGTGTAGTAGACAATGTAGGCAGCATATCACCTTTCTAAAATCAGAAAGATTCTGAATTCTAAAACATGTCCGGCTTGATGGTCTAAGAGCAGGCGTCATGGAACTTACTCTCCCCTCTGTCTCAAACGTGATGGGTTCTGCACATTTCCGCCTAGACATCAGCCGACATCCTGTCATTCCTGGAGAAGACAAAACAGCTACAACAAAAACCACGTGGTCCGTTTTGCTGTTTCTGGTGAACCCCTTGTTGAAATTGCCCACCAATTATTGTTTTCCCTTCTTTTCGAGATAACAAATGGAGGTCTTGGTTAATAATAGTTCTGCCAGGAACACTGTGTTAATACAAACTCAGATGGAGAAAAGCTCCCTCTGCAAATGAGGTGGCTCCTAGCGATACAGCCGAGGGTTCCCCTGTGGAAGCTACCAATGAGCTGCAGGACCTAACGGGGGTTGCACCCCCAGAGGAAAGGCAAGAAATCCGATGGACATTTGCTCCGCCAAATCTTCATGCCTCCTTCTCTGATTTGCAAAAGTCATTATCATAGTTGCTCTAAGGGGGAAAAATAAAATATAGGCCTACCCAACTGTAATTCCCAAGAACTTAATCTATATCACACAGGATTAAAATATTGATTTTCCAGCAGGCTACTGAAAGATAAGGGGTGGATTTTGATGCAAGAGTCTTACGTGTAAAAGAAACCGAATTTCACTTCTTAGTGACTAGCGTCTTATTTACCATTACAGAACTTTTCCCTGACACTTGCCCTATCTCCTTTTGTTTCACAGAAATTATTTTCAAAACATCATGTTTTAAATCAACCACCTGGTTGTCTAAGTAAGATTTTTCCCAATCACAGGGGAATGATCCTTTCTAAAACACAATCCAGATCCATTATGCAGCTCTTTATGTTTTCTTTATTTATTAAAGACGTTGCAAATGGACACACAACACATATTTTATTTTTTTAAATGAATTCCTCTCTCTCTCCTTCTCCCTCTCCCCTCCTTTCTCTCTCTCACTCTCCCTTCCTCTGTCTCTCTCTCTCTCTCTCTCTTCCTCTCTCCTCCCCCTCTCTTTCTCCCCTTCTCGCTCCTTAATTGCCCGGCCTTTACAAACCCATGCCTGCGAAAGAAACACCCGTCTATTGCTCTGTCAAATGTGCCTGGCTGGGAAAGCTATTGGGTTTATAGAAGAGACAAACATTTCAGGCATGCCATTCTGGGGTAATGAAGCATGGCAACAAAATATACCTGTGCAACATTTGATAAAGATGAGCTGACACGCCAGTCCAAATAGGTTCTTTTGTGTGTCTGCACGTGTCTACCATCATTGCTTTCATCTTAAAACAGGAAGGTAGCAATAACAGCAGCAGCTGGCAGGGACCAGAAGGGAGAGCTTCTCACACAATTAAACGTCATTTACCTCTGGCCTTGATTTCACTCCCACTACCCTTAATTTATTATATGTTTTCTCCTTTTCTATGCAAAAAAAAAAAGTGGCTCAATTTTTCTTTCTTTCTCTTGCTATCTAATTCCTTTTTCAGGGGACTGGAGGAGACAATAGGCAAGCCCCTGGGTGTTTAGCATTGGGTCTTAAGTTAAAATGCTTTTTAGTGGGGTTTTTATGGCTTTTATTGTTGTTTGATTAATGCAACACAAAATTAAACTGTACAGTTACACATGGTACATCAGCCAGAGAGCAGGCCGACTGTACTTCCTACTTTGGTTTACAGAAAACATCTTTTGTTGCTTAATCTTCAGACAGAGAAAGAGAGGAGAGAGAGAAAAAGCAGGAGGGAGAGAGAGAAAGAACTAAAGACCAGCTAAAAATGGGATTGGAAGATGTAGAAAATCTAATAATCCACATGTGAGCGAGAGAATTGTTTCTGATCACTCATCTTATCTGAGTTGGATTTTTCGTGTTCCTCTGCCAGATTTCTGGGTCCAGCCCCCTTCCATTGATTTCCTTTCTTTGGGACAGCCAAGGCCATCCTCAGGCGTCTCCTTCACAGGCGCCCAGGGCTGGGATGAGGCCGAGACAGTGTGAGGGTTCTGTCTGCCTCCGTGCTGCTCGCTATCAACCTGACTTCACAAAGGCCTGTACAGCATATTGCCTTTATGCTCTTTATAGAGAAGCGCATCCTATTTATAAGGGCAATGCAGTGAGACGAAAGCGCTATAATAGCCACTCTGTGTTATGAAGCTTTTCTGTGGAAAGAGCTGGACAAAGTGCCCTGGGTTATTTGATTTCTTTCTGCTTCTTCTGATGGCGGTAACAGCTTTTGACGCTACGTACGTTGACAACAATGAGCACTTCGTGGTTCGGTGACCTCCCCAAGAACAGGCACATACACGTTTTGTTCACTCCTCCAATTAGCAACCCTTCATTATACCTCTACTCAGACATCGAAGCTCCAGGTACCTTTACCTTCAAATAGGACAGGTCTTCAATTTGCCTACCTCAGAGCAAGCCTACTGCAAATTGTGATTTCCATGCAAAGTAATCCGGGGTGAGGATCATTTTTTTATTCCCCCAGACCTTGTGCAATAACAGTCTGTACTCAATAAAAACCTCGACTAGAGAGAGTGAGGGACGAGCACATGGGATTCCTACGAAAAGACCCTGAGTTCAGGCGCTTGTCCTGCCACGTGTTAATTGGGAAAAGTCTTAATATCTCTGAGCTTCTGCTTCTTCTTGTATTAAATTAGTGCAGGAAGATTCTAAACCTACCACAGGAGGAGCTGGAGAGAATCAAATAGACAATGTATATAATGCACTGTGTAAAATGCAAACGCTATACACTGGTTCATTTCTTCTTAAAAATTTTTAAAGTAATTTATATAGATAAAAGCAAGTTCCAGAAATAATAACACAATAAAGTTGTGTTAAATCTCAAAAACTTAGTGATAAAAAAGAAAAAAAGCCAACAAACTCGCAAATTGTAATGCTTCTTACAGAGTCTGAGTTTTATAAAATTCCCAGTTGTTTAAAGCTTCTATCTTGTCAAAACCATTACATTTACTTCATTCTTTTAATTTGCAAAGTAATGGTGAAAATGCCCCTTGAGATTTACCTCAATGAAAACTGTCTAATGGAAGTCATTCAGCGAGTTGACTATTGTTTTATTGGTAATAGGAAACACACTCCTGACAAGAGGAGACATATTTTGGGAGAAACTGCATAAACTCATCACAAAATCAGCCCATTTCTTAACCACACAAAAACCTAAAAAAAAAAAATTTTAGGAATTTTGTTAGCGCCACTATTTTGCTTCAGGTTTTAAGTCAGATATATGATGAGGTATCATTTGACAATTATCAATTTTGATAAATGCATGCAGTCATGTAACTACCACCAGAATTGAGATATAGAACATTTGCATCTCCCTGAATCCCATTTGTAGCTCATCTCCTCCCTACCTCAGCCACCCTTCAACACCCAGTTCCTAGCAACCACTGACCTGTTCCATGTCCCTATCCTTCTGCCTTTTCCAAAATTTCATATGGATGAAATCGTAGAGCATGTAGCCTTTTGAGTTTGGCTTCTTTCACTTAGAATAATCCATTTGAGAGTCATTCATGCGTTGTACATATCAGTAACTCTTTTTTTAATTCTTGGGTTTTATTTTTGAGTAGTACGGTGCAGATACTCCACGGTTTGTTTATTTGACGGATATTTGATTCATTCTAGATTTTGGCAATTATGAATAAAGCAACACTCACATTCATGTAATCCCTGCACAATCATTGCTCCAAGAGCAGCTCCAGGTGGTTATTCTGTCCCCTCAAACTCAACATATACAGGTTTTTGTGTGGACACGTATTTTCATTTCTCTTAGATACATACCTAGGAGTAGGATGGTGGGTAATATGATAAGTGCGTCTCATTTTATAAGAATCTGTTAAATTTTTTCCAAGGTAGCTATACCACTTTGCATTCCTACTAGCAATGTGTGAGTTCCAGTTGCTCCACAGCCCTGCCAGCCAGCACTTGATATTGTTGTTCTGTTAGCCATTTTAAAAGGTGTGTACAGTATCTCATCGTGAGTTTAATTTCTATTTCCCTAGTGACCGATGATGTTGAACACCATTCCACATGCTAATTTGCCATCTGTATATCTTGCTTGGTGAAGGTTCTTTCAAATCTTCTGCTCAGGATTTTTATTGGGATGTTTCTCTTATCATCAGGCTGTGAGAGTTTTTTATGTGGTCTAGATACCAGTCCTTTATCCAATATGTGATTTAAAGACATTTTCTTTCAGTGTCTGAGTTGTCTTCTTTTCTTAACAGTGTCTTCAGAAGAGCAGAAGTTCTTAATTTTGATGAAGTTCAGTTTATCAATTTTAATGTTATGACTCAGGTTTGTTGAGAGTTTTTTAGTGCATAAATTAATTAGAAAGGCTCATTCACCAATTAGAGGATCCTCCTCAAACAAACAAACAAAATTGACCATGAGAATTCCTCAACACAACATTTCCCTCCATTCTAATGAACGCATGAAAGTCAAAGACCCACATGAGGAACATGGCCTGTCTGAGTTCTAGTTGGATAACTGGTGGTGTAAGGCCTATGGTTAAAAAGCCTGGAGAGGCTAATCTTTACCTAATTATGGGGTCAAGTGTTTGGAATTTGGTGAATTTAACAGTAAAACAACTGGAGACAATTTAGCTTTTCTGCTTTCTCAGTTCCTGATTGAGGTTTCCTTAGTGGACTTTGAAAACAAAGAAATTGATTATGAAGAGTTTTTAAAAGCTTTACAAATAGCCAATAAACATATTTAATGAAAAATTAGCTTATGTGTATATACAGCTCCTTAACATAGATATAACAAGGGTTTCTTTTATTTATTTAACTGCTCTTTTTCCTTTGCAGGGGTGCAGGTTGTAAGATTCTCCTTCATTAAAGTATTGATACCTTCTTTGAAACACCAACGGGCAGACCCCAGTCTAAGTGTGAGACCTTCCCTGCGGATGTTCTCTTTGGCATCTTCTATTTCTTGGGTTTCCCCTGCCCTCGCTGGCCTGATCACCACCTTCTATTATTGGAATTCTCTAAAATGGTGTTGGTTGAAAGAGTTCTCAGCCTTTGAGCTGTCAGATCTCTGTCTCCACTCCTGCTGCTGTTCCAGTGCTGTTACTCTTAGCATTGCCTTTCCATTTCTTTACGCTTTTCATGACACCTTTAAGTAGACGCTTTCCTCTGACTACTCAGAAAATAATGGAGTTTTTATTTTAATCCATTAGCTATTCTGCTTTTCAACATCTGCACAATCCTGGCTCCACTCAGGTTCCTAATCCACAATGACCACTGTTCTCTGTGCCATTTGTGTTTCGTCATGGTGTGACTGGTTCCTTAAGTTTCTTTGGCAAGCCTGCTGGCTGATCGGTCTCACCAAGGACAGGGCCTCCTCTTGGTCTTACGGGCTGACTTGGCCCCGTGTATCCGCTGCTGCCCTCTTGAGTCTTGGGCATAACTGTGTCTCTGGTTTCTCCTCTGTGTCATAACTCAGAAACTCATCTGCTTTCTGCAATCCGACAGAATGCCATAGAAAGTCAAAACCCCAAGAAACACCTTATGTCTTCGGTCTGCTATCTAAGCTCCTATCTCCCTTCATCCATCACTGAAAGCTGTTCAGCAGGGGACCTACAACTCTGTTCCTCGGAGAGATCAGTACTTCTCGAATGGACACCTGTGGTCGATGGCTCCCTGTTCCACTGTATGGGGCATGAAACTAAGTATTTGGGAAGTCAAGACTTATCGTAAAGGCAAGGGGATGAAGGCCACACTGGGGCAAGGTGGAAGAACCTTAGGAGCAGTGCTGGACCAGCCTGATGTGGCAGTGTAGGATTAATCAGATGGACCTAGTCCTCTCATGCTTGGCAAGAGTCGGCCCAGCTACTCCAGTGGAAGGTGGGTGGGGACAACTGGAAATGTTCTGAAATGATTGACCAAAATGGTTAACAATCTCTAGACCAAGGGCCATTAATCTGAAAATGGCTCTGAGTCTATTTGATTTCAATAGAAAGAAAAGACTCCTTTTGAAATGGATAGTGACAGCCAAGTTCAGAGATAACAGACTGGCAATGACAAGGCCGTACATCTTAAAACAAACAACGAAAAACCTTTTCTAGCTGTGTTTGGATGGTTTTGCTCAATTGGTTCTTAAAGCCGTCATGAGAGCTGCTCATGTACCCCTTCCCTCCTTGCCCTCCTGCCATCTGAAGGCACACAGACGTGCAGAGTCACTGCTGGGGAAGGCAAGACCAGGCTGACAGAACGGGATGGAGGGTCATGGAGCACGAGGGCAAGAAGAGAGGGAGCGCGGACACAACAGGACAGGACAGGAAGCCCCCACCATTCTTCCTTCACCCCTTCCTGTGCAATGAAAAACATGTGGTGGTGCAGTAAAAAGTAAGGAAGGACGATGGAGTGGAACAATACGTTGACCCTAACAAGGAAGGAGCCCTGTGTGTGTGTGTGTGCGTGCGCACGTGCACTCACATGCACACGTGTGGTTTTAGCACTGATGCTTGGACTATCATTAGAAGGGCAATGGGACAAGGTCATAGGAAAACACTCCTCTGAATCACTCTTAAGCAGGCAGAGGACTTAGGACTGATTTATGAATGTATTTCCACAATTTACTTGAAAATTTGTAATGTCTGTGCAGCCTGGCAAGAAAAAAAAGGTGAGGGTACTGTGAAGGAATGCTTCTGTTCCACTTTATTGTAAAATTATCCCATGCTACCTGCTCTAATCCCCTGAAAACAAATTAAATCCTCACTAAGCTGACTTTAAATCAATAGTTTCATTTAAGAATAGTGTGACTTAATAAAAATAAAAAACTAACTGGTCCAGCCAATTTAAGAGGGAAATAAATCATTGCCCAAGGAAAAATAGCAGATTTGACTTGTATATGGACCCCGGCTCTGTGTAGGGGGGAGAGTCTTCGTCTAAATTAACTCTGGTCGAGGATGAAGCTCATCGACCTCGTTCAGGAAGCTGCTTTACTATGTGCACCCCAAGAGCAAGATGCCGACCACCCCCAAAATGAGAAGCAGCATTTCAATTCGTATTTCGAAAAAAATAATCACTAAAATGTACAAGATGACACTCTGTGGAGACTGTGTTCAGCAACCCCACACTAACCGTCCAGGGACCCCACGTGTGGGCTAAGAAACACAGTTTTAATTATGGCAGAAGCAGAAAGGTTCCTTGTGAAGACGTGTTGGTTAAGGAAATAGTTTCCTCAACAAGCTAGGACAAAGGTAAAAATTAGGTGGGGATGATTAAGATTAGTAATTACAATAGAGGTACAATCTACTCTCAAACCTTCTGTTAAAAAATCTACTACGGGTTGGATAGACTTTTTCTTGCAGTATATAAGAGGTATCTTGCCATGTTATTGAAAAAAGAAAGTTGTCTAGAAATAAAGACCAAAAATTTACTCAAGTTTGCAAGTGGTTACAGAGAAAACTCCACAACACCATCAATCTGAACTAGTACTTTACCCCATTTCATTGAGTACTTGTTTATTAATCACATAAATTAGAAAAATGCTGAGGACCCACTGCTTGCCTACTGAATTGATTATTATGTATGGGGGATGCATAAACATTAAAGTGAGTGCCATCAGACCATGACACATCAATATCATCAGTGTCACCATCACCACCAGAACGCTTTAAAATTTTCACAATTATAAAACGTCAATTCCAGTTACCTACTGATGTTTGCTGCCAGTAGGGCACTTTATTTATCATGTTGACACTAACAAACAGGAAAGCATGTCCTTTCTAACGTGAGATTTAAATCCCAAAAAAACAGGCAAGATCACTTGTTCCTTCCCGTAGTCCCTCTCTTGGGGACTAAATTTAATTTAATTTGTTGAACAGAAAAACACTTGGCAAAATACCTAGAGAAATCAGTTTTTTAAGGCAGCATAATTTGGTGGGAACACGTTGGCTCAGATTCACGCTCTAGTCACGCTCCCGTATTTATAGTCCTGTGTCATCTCCCTAGTTATTTGACCTTCTGGCCTTAGTTTTATCATACATAAAGTGGGGGTGATAATACTTGCACAGTTTATAGGGTTATTAAGAGGCCCTGACCAGGCACTGGGACCCAGAGGTAAGGAATGACAGGGCTTCCTTTCTGTTCAAAGACAAGCGTAGTATTAATTCCAGTACAGGAAATATTGGCTTTTCTCTGGCATTTAAGTACATTTATCCAATATGGTAGAATAATCATATAACCGTCCCACGGCTGAGAGCTCTAGGAAGGACTATTGCCAAACACGGTAACCAGAGAGCTTGTTATCCTGGGGTTAACTAAGGGTCTTCAGAGCTGTGTCCATTGTAAGCCAAGTCCATGTGCAGAATGTCGGATGATGGCCTCAAGAGTTCTGGAAGGGATTTTTCCAAACTTGTTCGAACTTGGACAGTTGGTGAGACGAATTAGTGGCTATTTCACGGCGTCAATCTCGGCCCGCTGCAAGCAAGTGACCTGACAGCTACAAACTAACAATGTATTTGTTTCTATTTGTAGTAAATTAGGAGTGTTTTCCTTTTCTGGAAGGTCAATCCTTTGTTTTCAATGCTCAGTCAAGTGAAAACTTTCACTATTATGAAGCAATTCCACAGCAGCCTCTCCTTGAAAAGTGCTTTAAAATCATTTTGTGAATGACTCCTCTCAATTATCCTGGGAGGTAGGTGGGCGTTTTATAAGTAGAGAAAGGAAGACTGAGCAAGAAGCCAGCCAGACCACAGGCAAACAATAATATGGCTGAAAGAAAGGGTCGTCATCCCTTTTTCTGATTCCCAAACACCCAGCCTTTTGGCAGAAAATCTCTGCAGTGGACTCACAGCGCCCACCAGCCCAGGACAGGCCTGAACCATCAGTACAAGGACCATCATCGGAAAATGTGTTCCCTGGTCCGCAGGTAAAATTCTGTCAAGCCTCTTCCGATGAGCTGACAATGTCTCATTGTCCCCCTTTCTCCTTTTAGAAGTCCATGCCCTGTTCTGAGCCTATTGTCATGGCCAAATGACTCAGAAAATGCCTAATGAGATAGACCGCTGCCTATCTTTTCTTGCCAATCAAGCCGAGCCAACATCTGTAGTTGTACCAGGTCTAGAAGACCTACAGCCTCAGATCCTAAAGGACAGCTCCACAAGTCTGGGCCCCCCATCCAGAACCTCTTGACCCCAGCTCAGCAATTCCCACGGCAGAGGCCTTTGGAGAAGTGCCCCGGGGCTGCCCCTGCTCGGCCCCAGAATTGACAGACGTGTGTCTGTGAAGCAATCTGGTCCCACGCAAGCTTGTCCCAGGTTTCCCAAACTTCCCCATGACAAGAACTCCGGGGCTGCTTGTTAAACACCCAGGTCCCCGGGTGCCTTCCCTGGAGACTCTTTTCGTCGTCCTGGGGCAGGGTGCAGGGCTCCAGGTTTCATAGACATGCAGGAGATTCTTTTCATCAGAAAAGTTTGGGAAATAATAACGAATAAAGCTGACTCAAGGCCAGGGTTGTAACATTGGCAGGAAGTAAGCAAACAGTCAGTGCCTCTTGAAAGCGCAGCACGACTTCCGTCCAGCTTAGTGCAAATGCAAAGTGCTTGCTCACATACGGGTTTGTCGTCTCAGGACCTGTGTGCGAATCATTAAACACGACACAAAAGCGTCCACCGAGGCCAGGATTTCCAGACCCGATCGCCCATTCCCAGCGTGGTGCACAGCCGACACCGTGAGGAGGGGACCTTCTCTGACGCGGCCAGCCCACATCGGTATGTTTGTTTCACGTTCAGAGTTACACACACTCTTTGCAAGATAATTTCAAAAGCCTCAGGATATATTACATAAAAAACCAAATGATTAAAATATTTTTGTGAAACACAAACTGCAGCAGCAGAAACCCACAGACACAGCCCGTGTGCATTCCTATCTCCGTCAGGGCCTTAAGATGCCAGCTTGCCAGAGTCCCTGAGCTGTGGAACCTAGTCAGCCGGCTCGTCAATACCCAGCCTGGCCGAGCCCCCCACCCTGTCCCGACAGGCACATCCCCAGGGAGCAGAGGCCCTGACACCGTGGACCCTGGCCCAGCCCAGCCAGGCAGGGTGACCCTCAGTTTACACAGCAACTGTAGGAGATGTCTGTAGGGGAAAGTACGCAGAAACTCTCGGCTCCAACTTGGAGAGTCTCTCTATAAATCCACAGCCTGAGAGCTCTCCCAGGACATGGGGGAGGGTTGCAGAAACAGAAGTGGGACGGTTCCGCACACAGGCTTCAGCCACATCCTGAAAGCGACCGTCTGGTCGTGGTGTTGGCCCGGCACCATCAGAACACTGCACCACACTGCACTTCAGAGGGGCTGACTTTATGGGACTCTGTCTCTCAAACGGATGATTTCCTGCTATCATCTGTTAGTGGTGAAACGCTGCTGTGATCCCAACCTGGAAAGATTTCCTAGAATCTCAGCCCCGCAGGAAGAGCTGCATTCCAACCTGAGGTCCCTAGAGCCGTCACGAGGCAGTGGCGGCCAACTTCCCCTCATCTACATTTTTATAGAAACTTCATCACAAAAGACATCTTCAGAAAACGGCTTATTTCAGGATCAGGAAATGGAAGAAAACGTGGCTGAGTGGTATCAGCCAGTCAAGAAGTGGGTGACAGCAAAGATAATCTTCCTGGGTGACCCTTGAGAACACTGCACGTGCCCCCGTGTTCTAGGACTCGGCTGTGCGTCTCCCCTGTTCCAGTGCGGGCTCCTTGAGGGTAAAAAGTGTGTCATGAGCCGAGTTGAAGAAGCCAGCTTCTCAGGTCTGTCCTAGCAACTGGCACATAGAGGTGTTCCCTAACATCTGTCCCATGAGTATATGATTGTGTTACATTGTAACAGGTGTATCTCCTCCAATAGAGAGGGTTTTTGAGGACATGGACTTTATTGTCCCCATTACCAATTTTGTCTTTTAATTCTTGGCAGCTAATGGACATCCAAGAAAGTGTTGATTTTTTTTAACACATGAAGAGTCAAGTGTCCTGTTGGCTCACGTATCTCCTACTTTATGAAATTATTGTTTCTGTTGTTTACACCCACGTGCTGAGTGCCCACCTTGACCCAGGCACTGGACCACGCACACATGTTCTCAAAGACTTTGCACAACAACCCAGTGTCACAGGGAGCTCCATGGGGCTGTCAAAGACTCCTACGGAAAGGACTTCAAGATAAACAGAGCAATAGAGACAAGAAAGGTAAAAGATGTGCCCATGAGGAAATAAAGACCCAGTGTTAGTACAGTACTGTACAACTCTAGCTCAGCCACACAGCATAAGCGTGACCCCCAGAGCGCTTGCCTGCATGAGTGCCCACTCTGACAAGAAGAATGGTGGGAGAGGTTGATGGGGAGCTGCATTTGCTTCTTGAACAAAGACTACACCACACCCTAGAATCTGATGATGCCTCGTTTCTGGAACTTGTTAAACTTCTGAATGGTATTTCCCACTAAAGCTATGCAAATACTTGTTTTGATGAATGACAAAAAGCACAGGAACTAAAGCTTACACATGAAGAAAGCATAAATGATAAAATTCTGAGAATTCATGGATAATTCTGAAATAATGTTAATGTGTCATTATTATGCATAGTTTGTCTACTTCCAAAAATATTTTCAGGGAGCTTACAATTTAAATATATATATATACATGAAATTTTTGAGAAAAGTATTTGAGATGGAAGTCAGATAACTGAAAAATGTAAAGTGAGTAAACAATTATACAAGCAGCTGGGAAATACATACTTACCATAACTGAGTTCTGAATTTGGGTCCGAGCTTCCTGGCAGTCAAGTCAAAAAGTGAAACTCATTATTTCCTAAGGATATTCGCGTTGTCAAGAAAGGCAAACGTTCTTCCTAATGTAAAGTTCTGCAAAATTTGTGAAGCACATACTTAACATAAAAGAAACTGAATAACATCATTAATAGTCTTTAACAATATTTTTTAGAACATAGACAAATGCTGATTATTCTAGTATCTCCTTTAAGATAAAATCAGAAGCCTATGTTCATCAGTATTTGTATATTCCAAAATTAATATATTATTGTAAAAGATTCTTATACTGCAGAAATGATTAAAAAGTAATTATTTCTTTTCTAAGACAGAATTTTGTTTTAGTTTATTAAAGATAGTCTCATTGAGTCTTTGCCTTTCAATGAGCCTAGAAAATTAGAAGATGGGGTATTGCCAAACACTGTAACTAATCTCCCTCAAGGATCAGTAACCTGCTCAGGGGTTTTTTTTTTTTGCTTTTTGGGGTTTTTTTTGGTGAAGAAGAGTGGTCCTGAGCTAACATCTATGCCCATCTTCCTCTATTTTATATGTGGGACGCCTGCCACAGCATGGCTTGATGAATGGTGCATAGGTCTGTGCCTGGGATCCAAACCTGCGAACCCAGGGCCTTTGAAGTGGAGAGTGCGCACCTAACCACTACACCACTGGGCCGGCCCCTCCTCGAGTTTTGATGAGCTCTAAGTAGGCGTCAATCCAAGACGAGCTCCAGCACAGGGCTAGCCAACAGTGCTCTCTGCACTGGTGCAAACGTTCTCTCTCTGCACTCTCAAACAAGCAGCCACGAGCCACACAGGCTTCTGGAGCACTTGAAATGTGTCCAGTGCAACTGAGGAGCTAAATGCCACTGAATTGTTCACTTTAAAATGGTTAAGGTAGAAAATTTTAGGTTGTGTGTATTTTACCACAATAAAAAATAAACTGAGTGGATATAGCAAGCTGTAGAAGGTTTGCAGAAAGAGAATCTGAAAAGGAACACAGATTTGTATTAGGATCTTGCCAAATCTGGCTTGGTTTTGATGGGTTTACACATAAGATCTTCAAAAAGAGCTGTAGTTCCTTTAGAATTAGTTATTACAGTGAGGTAAACCTAGAGCTTGGTTTCCTCTCTGTGAAAATGACAGTTTCTTAAGAAGAGGTTGTGAAACTTGGCTCTTTGCCTTATGGGGTAGTCTATGCAAATAGCAGAGATTTCTTGTCTCATCAGAGCGACTTCTGAACTTTGTCTCTGACTTCGTCATGCCCTTGATTATTCTCCTTAAAATAAAAGAAACAACAAATGTAAAATATTTATACATATATGTATGTATGTGTGTGTGTGTATACATATATACATATAATTAAACCTAATTTACAATCCTGACCAAAGATTCAGCTCACCTTCCACATGGAAACATACACAAATTAATACAGACCCAGAGTTTGACAGACACACAACTAAGCCTAAAAGATTTCAGATAACCAAACATTTTAGTAAAAACATAAAACTGGGGCCAGCCGGTGGCTCAAGCGGTTAAGTGTATGTGGTCCCCTTGGGCGGCCCGGGGTTCACTGGTTCAGATCCCGGGCATGCACCGATGCACCGTTTGTCATGCCATGCTGTGGCGGCATCTCATATAAAGTAGAAGAAGATGGGCACAGACGTTAGCTCAGGGCCAATCTTCCTGGGCAAAAAAAGAGGAGGATCAGCATCGGATGTTAGCTCCGGGCTGATCTTCCTCACCAAAAAAAAAAAACGTAAAGTAAAACCTGGTACTTCCTATTGGTATTGCTTTGAGACAAGTGTTCTAGGTACAAGTTGAATCTAATTTGCATTTGGCACACTTTCTAAAACCATTTCTTCTAGGATCAAGCCAACCAGGGCACTGTGTCAATTTCCTGCTGACAAGACATTCAAAGAGCTTGACTTTTCAAGCTGCTTGAAAGCTTGATTTTTCAAGACTTTTCACAGGTCTTCCACTCATTCATACATCACATGCCCAATATTGTATTTTGCAATGGCAGAATAGTATTACTTGAAATATTGTCCCATTTATTTTTTCTGGTAACTCCTTTCCTTCCTTCGTTCTTATCCTATTCAAGCACCTATGCTTTTCTGTGTTCATTGCTGCGAGGGAAGAATTCAGCAAAGGAGGAAGGAAAGAATGCCTTCTGGCTGATGTGTTCCAAAAGTGTAGGCCCTTGGAGGAACAAATAAACAAGCCGAGACACATAAAAGCTTTTGAGGAGAAATGGGCATGTCTCCCCAGTCTTCCACCCCAACACACCCTTCAGGTTAGATAAAAATTTACTGGCTTGCAGGGAAAGAAAAGAAAGATGGACAAGAAAAGATGAGAGTACAGTTGCAGGTAGGTTCCTGGGAGGCTGCAAAATCTGAAAGAAGTTTGTAAGATCCAGAGTTCCCCAATGCCTGAGGCAGTGCACCAGGGCAAGATTCCAAAAGGAACATCTGTAGAGTGACTCTGGGTCAGCAAATCCATGACAAGTCTACAGAGATGTCTGTCCTCTGGTAAGTGGCAAAAGCAAGGAAGAAAGAGTCCCGTGTCCCATAAAATGCCATGGAAGGAGCAGCAGAGCTACCAGGGGGCATGTGCTGAGAAAGAGACCTCTTCAAGGCTCCCTGTGGAGATCAGTGTGAGCCCCAGATTGGACAATGGCCAGCACGGCTGCTCCCAAATGGTCAGGTGGCTCTAGACAGAGGACAGCGGAGACCACAGGCTTTCTTCAACATCTCCGCAATGCTGGGAAGAATGGGGTTGGGGAATTTGAGGGGCTAATTGACTCTTTTTAAGTTTCTGCCACTCTTAGAGAAAGGCCAGCTTGAATTGGAAATTAAATCAAGTTACTAACAACTAAAGACTTTTCTATTTCTTGCACAAGAATTTGGGAACCAAGAGTTGTACTTCCCATAAGTAACACTCAACAGCATCAAGGCAGATGGGGTCAACTCTGTCACAAGTGAATTTTACCTTTTCATCTCTGGGCAGGCCAATCCACAAATTAAAGTGTGCCTTGGCTGATGACACCAGCGCTCACAAACCAGAATGTCCTGTTCCACACTTTAACCTCCAGACTGACATCCACTTATTTGTTATTTGTGAATGCTATGGTCGAGTGCTGGAGCAGGAAGTGCAGACACGGAGGGCAGGGGTCACACCTGCGTCTGAACACCAGCTTCCCTCGGAGTCAGGTTTTAATCCTCTTCAGTGTTCATCTTCCCTTCACGACTGGTTTTATTAATAGTTACCTCTAGGACTTAACTGGAGAATTAAACAATGTCACTGAGAGACCTCTGGGGAAGGATAGCTTCCCAAAGATCTCCTTTCTGAGCCAAGAATTCTTGGAGCTAGACAGGGCAGCTCTTCCTCTCTTCCAAATGCACCACGCCATTCCAGCTGGGAAGCAGAGCCTTCCTGAGGATATGCCTCACAGGTGATGGATGGCGAGGCCACCTTCGCAGTAGGGATTGAGAGTTCTAAGCAAGCGTGATCTCTTAATCTATACAGTGGAAACCTCCATCCTCGTCTTTTGGAAATGGCACACGATGTGTCCCAAGAGCACTGGGGAGAAGGAAGAGATCATGGAAACCTCCAGGAGAATCACTGCCGAAAGCCAACTTGGAGATGCTGGTCCTCACCAGCACATTCTTCTGGAAATTATTCACATAAATCATAAAGCCAGACATTTGGATTGATTTTGTTGGTTGTTGTATTTTTCTTCTCATGTTCATTTTATTCTTCAAGCAATCACGGCCTGTTCATTTCCTCGTACAATAATAATTATCTGCACTGAATTGATAGGAAGTGAAGATTCATTTCCTGCTGATCAGCCCATGAGTGACCAAGGAGCACTGGTCTTCCTCTCTGTCCCAAGCATCCCCCCTTCCTTCCACTCTCAGTGCCATCCGATGAGTCAAAGCAGCAGCATCTCAAACTTGGACCCAGCAATAACTCACCTGCCTGCCTCCAGCCCCATCCGAATCCAATCTGCTCTGCTCTCAATTCCCAGGTCACTCTTCTCATATCACTGCCTTCATCTTATCACTCCTGATGGCCTGCCAGATGTAAAACAAGCTTTTAGCACGAGAGACCTCTTACGTCCCTTCATCAATTCTTTGCTCCACACGGACTGGTCAACGTGCCCTCTTCCACAGGGTCACAGAGCGAGCACTGGGGCAGCCAACAAAAGCCTCCCACTTGGCTCCCAGGACACCTCACAGCATAAGGCAAGTGGTGTATCCTCTATGGGCCTCAGTATCATCAAGACGGGATGCTCTCAAAGACCTCTCTCCATTCCAAAGCTCTTAGTCCCACCACCATGCCTCTGCTTATGCAAATTCCCCATCTGAATGTTCCCCTGCCAGTTTCTCTGCCTCGGTTTCCTCATCTATAAAATGGATATCACAATAGCACCCACCTTGAAAAATGGCGAGGCTTAAACAAAACCACTCATAGTAAGCATTTAGAACAGTGCCGGCATCATAGTAGGATCTCAGCAAGTGATATCTTGATCATTGTTATTATTATTATTATCTTACTGTCACTTCCTTCAAACACTTCCAGACCAGAGCGCAAGGGTGGTAGCAGTGGTGGTAGTTCATTGAGTTTAATAGAACTCAAACACGCAGTGCTCAGGGTGTCATAATGGAAACATATATCTTAAAAGAATTACATCAGTCTCAGAAGACACCACTGCCAGGAGGAATGCCATAGCACTATAGCCAGTTAGCCTGGCTGGTTCTACTTATCTCAGATGAAATGCACAGGAACACATGAATCACCCTCGTGAGTGGGGCCTTGTGCGAAGACTGACGAGACTGAAGCCCAAAGCTCTTTGTCGATAAAAGTTGAACAAGAACAGGCAGCTTCTGCTTCCCTTGACCTCCGTTCTGCTTTAGCAGAAACAGCTTAACAGAGAAACACCCAACACTAATATTTTCCATAAGCAGCCAGAAGTCATTTGTAAAACCGCAGCACAACATGGAAAGAGCCATCTGCCTCCTGGGACGTCCATGGTGTGAACACTTTTAAGACAATACACGTCAGGAGCATGTGGGTCAGCTTCAGAGTTATCGAAGGAGAAAGGCCACTTGATGACTGTCTTCATCTTTGGTAGATTTCATAGCAGATCTTTCCAGATTATTATGTCTTTACTCTATAGTGATCTTAGGAAGTTGGAAGCCTTAATACTTTAAAATAGAAAGAATGATCATCCAACCAATGATATACTGTCACAATAGGTGGTCAGTGTAGCAATATCCCATTGCACTTGGGGTAAAAGATGCTTTTCCACGATGGTGATGGAGTTTCTGAAGCCCTGACATGGAAAACAGTACAAACTTGTGATGGAGCTTTCTGGGGGGAAAGCCTTTGGCCATGGAACAAAAGTAATTTTATACTAAAACAACTCAGGTGCAATCTCCTTAACCACCAGAGCTCACCAGGACCCTTCGAAAGAGCCAACACAGATATTCTGAAGACAGAATGTTCTCAGTGGTCCTGGAAGATTAAGTGCTTAACAGTAAGATCAATGCCTTGCATAGGAGCCCCTAAATCAGGGTTTCTCAACCTCGGCACTATTGACATTTTGCACGTGGTAATTCCTTGTCGTGGGGGCTGTCCTGTGCATTGTGGGAGGTTTATCAGCATCCCAGGCTTCTACCTACTGTACAAGTAGCACCCCCAGCTGTGACAACCAAAAATGCCCACGGTGATTGCCGAATGTCCTCTGGGGGCACAATGAGCCACCTGTTGGGAATCACCGCCCTAAACTGACAGGAAGGTCTCCTTCATTCATGACACCAGATTTCAGCCAATGCCTGTCACCTGAGTAAACGAACCAGCACATTTTACCACTGTCACACTCTAGCTTTGGGGAAAGGGGATGGAAATGATCCCCTTATGTCCTCCAAGAGGTTTTCCAATGGGAGAACTTCCCAACGAACCCGGTGATCCCAATGGTTCCAGGGTCCCTCCTGTTTCATGCCTGGGACTTGGCCCAGTGGTGCTCAAACCCCGCCTTACGAATAACTGTTTCATCCTCCCCCGGGAACAAATCCTCTGGCTTTGGAAGGACACCCAGACAGGTTGCTTAATGATCGCTGGGACATTGTGGCACCCATTTTTAAAATGAAACACACATAGATATCCTGAGCCCGGGGGTTATTTCTCTCTAGTCTTGATGGCCTCTCTCATCTTAAAATAATTTACAGGAATTCTGCAATGATAGTAGGTCCAGGGTTGTTTTTCCTTGCATCACTTTACAGAGATACTTATCAAAAGCCCAAACAAGGCCCATAAATCGCTCGCTTTCCTGGTAGGCTCATACAGTTCCATGTCCCCTGTGGCCTATCAAAGGGTCACTTGGTGAGGCGCCAAGCCGCCAGACATCCTCCCTCGTTCCTTTTTTAATTTCCTCTCTTCCTTCTTTTATTCTCAGAGATACCACATCTTTAAATGAAAGGCAATGCACAACTTTACAGGGAATTCCATTTTAAATAAAATGTTCTTGAATTTAAAAAAGAAGAAAAGGGGAGAAGGAGGAGAAAAAGAAAAGCCTTTTCTTGATAACTTGCCGGGAGTTCTTGGCTCAGGGCGTTGGCCTGGTTCCCACTTTGCTCCAGTCTGCACAATCAGTTACTTTCAGAGACTCATCAATGGCAGCGAAGCCAAACAAAGAGGAAGCAGGCTACTTTTCCGAGGCCTTACTCTTTACAGTTGATGGGTTGCATCTGCCTTTGCTCTCTCTCTGTTGGATGGCTGGCTGCTTTCGGGTGATGCATTCTCCCAGAGCAGCTCCGAGCCGGGATCGCTTCACACAGGTAGCCCATTTCACATCCCCATGATGTCCCCATTCCTCTGCAGAAGGGTCTCCTCCCAGCATACTTCATAAGCAAGCCTATCAGCAGTTTGGGGATGGCCCCAGGCCCCTGAAGACCCGCTTCTTTCACCATGAGCACCTGAAGCCTCGTCAACAGGAGTCAAAACAGTCTGCCTGGCAGATGATGAGGTCTAAATTTTGTCTCCCTTTTTGGATTTATGAAAAATCATGCATCTCATGACTTACTATGAAAGCATCCTGAAAAAGAGATTTTCTTCCTTCTTTTGATAAATGTTGCTGGAACAGGAACTCTCTTGATCCTCTCACTTCTGTTCTTTGATGTTGGGAACTGGAGAGATGGATGAACCTGTGAATGGCGACAATGTAATTCCAAAAGGGAACATTTGATTTTAAAACACAAATTGCTCACACCCGTGTGCTCTGGTCTTGTTTTCAGGAGAGTGCAGTCTCCCTGAGGTCAAGCACTTGCATGAAGTCTTTATCCTTTGTTACAATGTTATTGTAGCACTTTTGCTGTATGTTTTCCCTTAAATTGGGATGTGGGTGATACTACGCTCTGTTCATTTCTGGATTAGGTTCATAAGGAAGAATGCTCCCTAAGGAGGTCTGCCTTTAGTGCATGGCTTTAACCCAGGATGTTGGATGGGTCCCAGTATGGGCAGAGGACAATCTTTGTCCCCAACTCATGGCTATGATACGACATGACTAGGGTGAGGAACGAATTTATGTCCCTAAAGAGTATAGACATTTCCCCACCTGCTGGCTAAAACACCTTTAATAGTGCACACACTTTTGGCGGAGAGAATATACTGATGTTAGCTTGAATTAAAACTCAAGAAAGTAATGGTGAAGTGACTGGACAATTGAAGGAATGAAAAGATGTGCCACAAAGCTGGCTGAAAGAAGGGAAAGCAGAGGGCACCCTATCAAATCTTACTTGTCTAACCTTACTTATCACCAGTTATAAATTTCATACTAAAGTAACTTCCTAGTGCACTACAATAATCTTATCTCCGTGATGAAACAAGCATGAATTCCACATCTAAAAATAGCTCGTCTACTTTTAGGAAGGAAAACACGAGACAGAGCAAATGTCTAAGCTTCACTGAGGGTGACGTGAGTGGGGTGATAATAAGAGGAAATGCGGAATGTGAATGCTTCAAGGATTGTGAACACCAAACTAGAGTCAAAGGCAATAGATCTTCATCAAAAACCACAAAAGACTCCGTGATTTAGAAGGTGATCATTTCATCAGCCATCGTCCCTCTTTTTTCATTTGAGGCTTTCCAGCCTCACACTAAGAAAGTGTTATTATTTATCCAGATTCTTCCAAACCAGGGTAAATAACTGGGATAGGAACTTTACAGGATTTAGGAAAGCGCAAGCATTTTTAACTTCCAAAAAAAAAAATTTTAACAGTTTTATTAGTATCTTTTGTTATTACCTATTCTAAATTCTTTTTGAAGAAAAAACACAAAGGAAACTTAGGGACATGAGGAAGAAGTAATGAAGGGAAGGAGGACAGAAGAAAACAAAGGAGGGAGGAAATTTCCTTCTGAGTTTGCAAGGACAAGTATTGTGTTGATCTGGAAGCATTGACAAATGAGTAGATAATAGAAGATCATGTACTACTCTTTTAAAAATTATTCTAGAGACTTACACTTCCAGAAAGATGGAGCAGATATACTTTGCCCTGTTCCTCCCACTAAGGACACCTAAAATCTCTGCACATTACTTATAAAACAAACATAAAAGGACTCTAAAAGCTAGAGAGAAGAAAACAGACGAATGGGACCTTGGAACCCAAGGAAACATGATGGTATCATTTTGTGTGTGTTTGTGTTTCGTATATACTAGGCTGGGCACTAGACTAGAGAAGCTGGGAACTGGAAATCCCAAGAGGGACAGATGAAAAAAATGACAGAAATAGCCTGTTCTTGCTAGACAAATGTACAGTTTAATAAGCATGAAAACTTTTGACAAAATTCATTCTGCTCCAGACAAATAGCAGAGAAAAAGCTGTAGCCCACCCTCACCCCTGCCAGCAAATGGAGAGTTTAGATTCCTACCATCACCAAGCTATAATGAGGCCCCCCAACTCCACCCTGCAGTATTGTCAAAGAAGGCCATTTGGGAAGCCTAGACTTCCAGCCCACCCCCAGAAAATAGGCAGCCCTCCCCCTCCCCACAGTGGTAGTGTCAGAAGTGAACAGTAGGAACAGGCCACCCCACCAAGGTGTAAGTGAAGGCCACATAGGGAGCAGTAACAAGGCCCCTCACAGCCACGTGGTACCAGCAGAGGCCAAGTGGGGAGTCTGAGCTCCTCACTCTGTTCAGCAGTGACAAGGGGCTCCTAGCTCCCTGTCTTCCTGTATCAATGGAGACTAAGTGGGGAGCCTGAACTTCCACCCCACCTGGTATACCAAGTGGCATCCCTATCCTTCCTGTCCTGCCAGAGCAGTGTCAGATGAGGCCTGCTAAACATAAGATTTAAATATGATCCATAGACTCATAACATAATACCAAAAATGCCTAAGTTTCAATCAATAATCATTCAACATAGCAAGAACCAGGAAAAATCTCAATTTCAATGAGAAAATACAATCAATAGACACCAATACGGAGATGACAGAGATATTAGAATTACCTAGCAAAGATTTTAAAGCACTCATCATGCACATACTTCAATGAGCAGTTACAAACACACTTGAAAAAGATGAAAAGAATAGAAAGTCTTAGAAAAGTGATAGAATATATAAATAAGAACCAAGTGAAAATTTTAGAACTGAAAAACAAATAACTGAAATAAAAAACTGAATGGATGGGCTCAACAGCAGAATGTAGGGGATAGAGGAAATAATCAGTGCACTTGAAGATAGAACAATAGAAATTATCCCATCTGAATAACAGAGAGAAGAAGATTGGAAAAAAAACCAACAACGTCAAACGAGCCTATTGGCTATGACAAAATATCTAACATTCATGGCATCAGAGTCTGGGAAGGAAAGGAGAAGGTAGGATTGAAGAAGTATTCAAAGATTAATGACTGAAAATATCCCAAATTTGGACAAAGGCATAAAGCTATAGATTCAGGAAGCAGAGGAAACCCCACACAAGATAAACCCAAAGAAATCCATGACAAGATACATCATAGTCAAATTCTGAAAACTAAAGAAAAAAATATCTTGAAGCAGCAAGAGTGAAATCTTACCTAAAGGAGAAAAACAATTAGAATGACAGCCGATGTCTGATAGGAAACCCTGGAGGCCAGAAAGAACTACCACAACATTTTTCAAGTTCTGAAAGAACAGAACTGTCAACCTATAATTCTCAATCCAGAAATGAAGGAGAAACCAAACATTGTAAGATAAAGGAAAATTAGAAGATTTGTTGCCAGCAGACCTACCCTAAGAGAATGGCTGAAGGAAGTTCTCTAAACAGAAAGAAAATACTAAAAGAATGGGTCCTGGAACATCAAGTGAGAAAAAACAATTGAAGGAGCAAAAATATGGATAAATACAATAGACTTTTCTTCTCCTCTTGAGTCTTCTAAATTACATATGACAGTTGAAAGAAAAATAACAACATTGTATAATGTGGTTCTCAATGTATGTAGAGGGAATATTTAAGACAATTATATTATAAATCAAGGAGGACAAAGGACATAAAAGGGGGTACAGTATCTACACTTCACTCAAGCTGGTAAAGTGACAACATCAGTAGACTCTAAGTTATGTACATAATATAATACCTAGAGCAACTACTAAAAAGCTATACAAAGAAATGTACTCCAAAACACTGTAAATAAATCAAAATGGAATACTAAAAAAAGTTCAAGTTACCCGTGAAAAGGTAGGAAAAGGAAAACAGGGAAGACAAATAGAAAATAAGAAATAAAATGACAGACTTGGGGCTGGCCCAGTGGCGTAGTGGTTAAGTTTGCACACTCAGCTTCAGCAGCCCAGGGTTCACAGGTTCAGATCCCGGGCACGGACCTACACACTGCTCATTAAGCCATGCCGCGGCCGCATCCCACATACAAAGTAGAGGAATATTGGCACATACGTTAGTTTAGGGCCAATCTTCCTCACCAAAAAATAAATGAATAAATAAATAATAATATAAAATGACAGACTTGCACCCTAATACATCAATGATTACATTAAATGTAAGTGGTCTAAGTGTACCAAGTAAGACTGAGATTCCCAGAGTAGATTAAAATATATGACTAAACCATATGATGTCAACAGCAAATTCACATTAAATATAGGAATGTAGGCATGTTGAAAGGAAAAGAGTGAAAAAAAGTATGCCATCCAAAAATTGATCAAATGAAAGCAAGGAGTGTCTATATGAATATCATAAAGTAGACTTCAGAAGAAAGAAAATTACCAGGGACATTTTATAATGATAAAGTATTGAGCCACCAAGAAAAGATAACAATCCTAAATGTGCATGTACCAAATAACAGAGCTGTAACATAAGCAAAGCAAGAACTGGTAGAACTGAAAGTAGAAATAGACTAGTCCAAAATTACAGTTGAAGACCTTATCACTCCACTCTCAACAGTTGATAGAAAAAATATACAGAAAATCAGCAAGGATACAGATGAACTCAGCCATATAATCCACCAACAGGATCTAATTGACATTTATAGAACACTTCACCCAACAACAGCAGAACACAAATTCTGTTTAAGTATCCATTACCAAGACGAACCGTATCCTGAGCCATAAAAGAAAGCTTGCCAAATTTAAAACAATTTAAATCATACAGCTCATGTTCTCCAATCACACTCAAACTAGAAAATAAAATCAAATTAGAAATCAATAATAGAACAATAACAAGAAAGACTCCAAATGTTTGGACTCTAATCAAAAAACTTCTAAATAGACCATGGGTCAAAGAGAAAGTCTCAAGGGAAATTTAAAAATACACTGAATTGAATGAAAATGAAAATACATCAAAATTGGTGAGATGCAGCAAAAGCAGTACAATAAGGGAAATGTATAGCACTAAATGCTTACATCAGAAGAGAGGAAAATTATCAAATCCATAATCTAAGTGCCCATGTCAAGAAACTATAAAGCCAAAGAGAAAAATAACCCAAATCAAGCAGAAGGAAGGAAATAATAAAGACAAGAGCAGAAATCAATGAGATTAAAAGCAGAAGAACAATAGACAAAAATCAATTAAACAATGAGGTAGGTCTTTGAAAAGATCGAGAAAAAATGACACACTTCTTACAAGATTGAAAACAAAGAGAAAAATTATTCATTTTAAATTACTAAAATCAGGAATGGAACAGGGGTTTTCACTACAGACCCTGCAGATATCAAAAGAATAAGAGAATACCACAGACATCTCTATGACAAATTAGACAACTCAGATGAAATGACCAACTCCTCAAAAAGTACAAATTATTACAGCTGATCCAATACAAAACAGATTATTTAAGTAACCCAATTACTAAGTAATTGAATTTCTTATTCAAAAACTATTGGAAAAGATGTCTCCAGGCCCAGATAATTTCACTAGAGAAGTCTACCAAACATTTAAGGATAAATTAGCACCAATGCTACATAAGTACTTCCAGAAAAGAGAAGAGGGAATACTTCTCAATTCATTTTATGAAGTCAATATTGTCTTGATACCAAAACCAGGCAATGACAGTACAATAAAGGAAACTACAGACCAATATCCCTCATGAATATGGAAATAAAAATCCTTAACAAAATATTAGCAAATAGAATTCAGCAACTCTATTATTTATTATTATATTCTATTATAATAAACAGAATTCAGCAAATATATATACATATATATATATGAAGTAAAGTTTATTCCAGGGATGCAAGACTGGTTAAATATTTGAAAGTCAACCAATATAATCCACCATATTAACAGGTTAAAGAAGAAAAATCACATGACCATATCAATTAATGCAGAAAAAAAATTTGACAAAATTCAACACCCATTCATGATAAAATCTCTCATAAAACTAGGAATAAAGGGGAAACTTCCTCAACTTAATAAAGACATCTACAAAAAAACTACAGCTAACATCAAACTCAATGGTGAAATACTGAATGCTTTCTCCCCTAAGACTGGAAATAAAACAAGGATCTCTGTTCTCACCACTGCTGTTGAACATAGGACTGGAAGTTCTAACCAGCACAATAAGACAAGAAAAGGAAATAGTAGGCGTGCAGACTGGAAAAGAAGAAATAAACTGTCCCTATTTACATATTTTCTATGTGGAAATCCCATGTAACCGCAAAAAGAGCTCCTAGAACTAGTATGTGAGTTCAGCAAGTTTGTAGGATACAACAGCAGCATACAAAAATCAATTGTATTTCTATATAGTAGCAGTCAACAAGTGTAAACAGAAATTAAAAATGAAATACTACTTACAGTTGTTCAAAGAAACAAAATACTTAGATGTAAATCTAACAAAACATGTACAAAACTTGTATGCTAAAAACTATGAAACACTGATGAAAGAATTCAAATAATATAAAGAGACGCATACCGTATTCATGGATTGGATGACTCAGCACAGTAAAGGTACCAATTTGTCCTTAATTGATATACACAGCTAACAAAATCCCAGCAAGATTTTTTTGGAAATATACAAAAGATTATTCTAAAATGTATATGGAAAGGCGCAGGCCCTAGAATAGCTAAAACAATCTTGGAAAATAGAGAGGGAAACATCACACTATGTGACATCAAGAGTTACTACATAGCTATGGTAATCAAAACTGTGTGGTATTGGCAAAGGGACAGACACATAGTACAATAAAACAGAATAGAGAACCCATAATTACCCCTCTCAAGTAAGGCCAATTGATTTTTGACAAAGGTGCAAAAGCAAGTCAACGGAGGAAGAATATCTTTTCAACAAAATATGTTGGAGCAATCGGATATCCATAGGCAAAAAAAAGAGAGAAAGCAACTCAACCTAAATCTCACATTTTATACAAAAATTAATTCAAATAGATCACAGATTTAAATGTAAATGTAAAACTATAAAACTTTTAGAAAAAACAGGAGAAAATCTTCAGCACTCAGGGTTTCAGAATGAGTTCTTAGACACAATGCCCACACCATAAAAGAAAAATTTCTGTAAGTTGGACTTGATCAAGATTAAACACTTTATCTGCAAACGACCCTATTACAAGGATGAAAAGACAAGCAACAGACTGGGAGAAAATACTTGAAACCACTTACCCAACAGGGCACACGTATCTGGAATATATAACAACTCTCAAAACCCCACACTAGAAAAAAAGAACAATTCAAGCAAAAAATAGGCAAAAGACATTAAGAAGCATGACACCAAATAGGATACACAGACGGCAACTGGCACATGAAAAGTTGTTCCACATCACTAGCCAATAAAAAGTGCACATGAAGACCACAATGAGTTATCACTATACACCTATCACAACAGCTAAAATAAAAATTGGTGACAACCTCAAATGCTGGGGAGGATGGGGAGAAACTGGATCTCTCATACATTGTTGGTGGAAGTGTAAAATGGCAGTTACTCTGGAAAATAGTTGGGCAATTTCTTAAAAAACTAAACATATACTTACCGTATAACCCAGCAATTGTACTCCTGGGCATTTATCCCAGAGAAATGGAAACTTACATCCAGACAAAAACCTGTAAGTAATTGTTCGAAACAACTGTATTGGCACTGACCAAGAATGGAAACAAGCAAAATGTCTCAATGAAGAACAAATGGTGGTAAGCCATACCATGGAATCCTACTCAGTAATGAAAAGGAACAAGCTATTGATACAACACAACCTGGATGGATGTCAAGGGCATTATGCTGAGGGAAGAAAAGCCAGTTTCAAAGGGTCACACGCTGTATTGTACCATTTATGTAACATTTTCAAAATGACAAAATGATAGAGATGGAAAAGAGATTAGTGGTTGCCCGGTCTTAGGGATGGCGAGAGCAGGAGTGTGGATATGACTAGAAAGAGGAAGCACAAGGAAGATATTCGTGGAGAGAGATTAGTTCTGTATCCTGGTTGGGGTGGTGGTGGCATTGAATCTATACTCATGGCAAAATGACACAGAAGGACACACACACATTCCACAATGTCCAGTTCCTGATTTTGATTTTGTAGGATAGTTACCTGTGAGGTAACTGTTCAGGGAAAGTGGGGGAAGGGTACAAGGGATCTTTCTGTTCTCTCTTTGCAACTTCCCATGAATCTAGCAATATTTCAAAACAAAAAAGCTTTAAAATTATTCTAGTTTTTACTTATAAAATCAGTTCACCCAGATGGTCAAAAAATTAACTAGTATGTGAAAGTACAAAATGGAAATTTCCTTTTCCACCGTGTCTATCCCCAGACCCCCTCCCAAGGCACAAGCACTGTAAACCGGCTCTCCTGCTTTCTCCCAGAAAATCTTTACGCGTGTGAAATACATGCCTTTGTTTGCATGTGTTTTTAACACAAATGAGAGCATACCATGCATATTGTTTTACACCTTGCTTTTGATTTCTTACTAATCTCTCTTGGAGATCTTTCCTTTTAATCCCTTCAGCCTTTTCTTTAAAGGGTGCATCTTATTCAGTTGTGGGTGGATGAGGCGTTTCTCCAGTCTCTTCCCCATGGCTTTTAGGACTGCTCCAGCTTTGTTTAGTAGTTTTCTTTGTTGCGTTTGACATTATAAACAGTACTACAGTGAATAAATGAGCATCATATTTACACAACTTTGCACCTAGCGGTGGTGTGAGACCCATTTCAGGAGATTCTAGTTTAAAAGTTTTATCAAACTTTTCAAATTTTTGACTTTACATTATTTGAAAAATGCTATCTTTGTCCTTCTTGACAGAGTCTCCTTTTTGGCTTCAGGAACAGGACACGGCCCTTTCCTGGCTCTCCTGCCCCCGGGTCGCCCCGTGTCTCTGTGCTCTGCTGCTTCTGTCCACTTAACTCAGATGTTAACAATGGGATTCCTCAGGGCTCGGGCCTGGGTCCTCTTTCCTCTCTTCACGGCAACCTAGAGCCATACATCAATTTCTGAGAAGTTAAATACCACTTTGTGGTGTTTTGGTACCACAAAGTCCCAAATTTATATCTCAAGACCAGAGCTTTCATCTGAATTCTAGACTTGTATATATAACTACTTACTTGACACCTCCAATTAGATCTCTCACAAGCGTCTCCAAGTTCTTTAGACCAGAGAAGACAGAAATCTTGGTTTTCCCCTTAAACTTACCCCGTATCGCTGGAAACCCTCCCTGCTCACTGCAGCCTTTCACCCAATTACTCCAGAAAAATGGAGCTGCATCCCCAAAACATTTCCCACAGACGCCCTCTCCCTCCTCCTCCGTGGCTTCCACCTCAGCAAACAGTGCCATCCGTCCATCTGGACAACTGCACGAGTCTTTAACGTTAAAAAACCTTGCCGCCTGCTTCAATCCATCCTCTACCCAGCTATAAAAGTCACCTTTTTAAAATACAAACTCCTCCACTGGGTCAAATCTCTTCTCTGTTCAGAGTCCTTTAATGGTTTTTCACAGTGCTTCTTTCCCCAAGTCCCTTCAGGCTTTCTCTTGCCCACTGCATTCCTTTCCTGGGGCTGCCATAACAAAATACTACAAACCAGATGGCTTAAACAGCAGAAACGTATTCTCTCACAGTCCTGGTGGCTAGAAGTCCAAAATCAAGGTGTGGGTAGGGCCGTGCTCCCTCCCAAGGCTCCAGGGATAACCTTCCTTGCCTCTTCCAGCTTCTGGAGGTTCCCAGCAGTCCTTAGCGTTCCTTGATGTGCAGCCGCATCGCTCCAATCTCTGCCTCCGTCATCACCTGAACTTTCTCGCTGTGTCCTCTGTCTGTGTCCAAGTTTCCTTCTTATCAGGACACCAGTCATTGGATTAGATCCCACCCAACTCCAGTATAACCTCTTCTTAACTTGATGACATCTGCAAAGATCCTACTTCCAAATAAGGGTCTCATTCACAGGTACCAGGGGTTAGGTGTCTTTTCAGGGGGACACAATTCTACCCACTACACCCATCTCCCCAACTTCTCCATACACCTCTCTCTCTTCACTCATTGGATTCCCCCACGCTGGGGATCTCAATTCCTTAACAGGACTACGCTCTGTCCTATTGCAGGCCCTTTGGACACCCTCTATCCTTCCCCTGGAATGTTCTTCCCCATCTCCTAGTCACCACATGGCTAGCTCCTTCTCTTCTTTTGGGTCTCAGCTTAAAGACTATCTCCTTGCCCACCCTAAATAAGCCCCCTCTGATACGTTCTGCCTCCTGTTCGTTTTTGTCATGAACTTATTATACCTGGAAGTTATTTATATTTCTTTGCTGCATACTTAAGTTTCTCTCTGTCTGGAGCCGCTCAACCAAGAGAACTGTCTGTGATGACGGACATGCTCTGGAGCTTCGCTGACCAGCATGGTGGCCGACAGCCACACGTGTCCATTGAGCTCTTTGAAACGTGGCTAGTGCCACTCAGGAACTAAATGTTTCATTTTATTTAATTTATATTATTTTAAATTTAAATTTACGTAGCCACAGGTGGCTAGTGGCTCTCATGTTCTGGACCCGGGTGCTCTGGAATCTCAGCTTTGGACCGACAAGTACAATGTCTGTTTTATTGACATGCGTGTACTTAACAACTCCCACAGGGCAAGGGACAAGGTCGTTGTTCAATCAATATTTAAATGAGTGAAAATGGAACCTCACTTTTTATTGCATTTAATAATATTGAGGTTGAGCATCTTTTCATACATTCATTGGCCAACCTTTTTATTTCTTTTTTCCATGGACTGTCCTTTTGTCCATTTAGCTCTTGATTTTTAAGTACTTTTCCATATTAGGAAGTTAATATATACATATTTGCCTATCAAATATGTTGCAAATATTTTCTGCAGATTGTAGCTGGTATTTTTATTGTGGCCTTTGCCATATGGAAGTTCTAATTTTACATGTAATCAGTGTTACCAATCTATTCCTTTATGGTTTCTGGGCATAAACTCTTTGTAAAATACTTTTATATTATACTTCTTAAAGTGCTTTATATTCCTTCTTATCCCGACATTTTTCAGAAGGAAAGAAAACCCCAACCATAGGTTGGTATTTCTAGTTGCATCGTGTCATTTTTTTTCTCAGCAGAGTAATAAATTTCCACAAAGCAAATAGCCAATAACAACTGTGAGAAGAGGTAGCCGAGAGTTAATGCACACTGAGAACTGTAAAAAGAAGAGTTTCATATTCACTGAATTATAATTTCATCTGGGGGTTGATTGATTTGATTTGTTTTTTTAATTTTTTTCCCCAAAGCCCCAGTAGATAGTTGTATGTCATAGCTGCACATCCTTTTAGTTGTTGTATGTGGGACGCGGCCTCAGCATGGCCAGAGAAGCAGTGCGTTGGTGTGCGCCTGGGATCCGAACCCGGGCCGCCAGCAGTGGAGCGCACACACTTAACCTCTAAGCCACGGGGCAGGCCCTGATTTGATTTCTTAAGACGGAAATACCTTTTAAGAAACCCGGGGGGCCGGCCTGGTGGTGTAGTGGTTAAGTGTGCACGCTCCGCTGCGGCAGCCCAGGGTTCAGATTCCGGGTGCCAGCCGACGCACCATTTGTCAAGCCATCCTGTGGCTGCGTCCCATATAAAGTAAAGGAAGATGGGCACGGAGGTTAGCCCAAGGCCAGTCTTCCTCAGCAAAAAGAGGAAGATTGGCAACAGATGTTAGCTCAGGGCAAATCTTCCTCACAAAAAAAACATAAAAATAAAAAATAAATTAAAAAAGAAACCCCGCACACCAGGACAGATGCTCAGAGCTGTGGCCAAAAGTAGGATTCTGATGGGCGGGATGCTCATGTTGGAACCCCCGCCACAGGGACAGGCTGAAATACATGCGCTTCAGAGTGCAGATAGAAACCTAACACAGAGCCTGCCTCGCTGAGTGAGTGAGTCACTCCATCTTATATTCCTATTTCTTTCTTTGTGCAAAGGACACTCTTACGATGACCCATTTCCCTAGGCCCATAGGCCGTGACTAACACCGTAGTTGTAAAGCCCAGTAGGAATCTCCACATATAGCACCAGGCATGTGGGAGGATAAATCATCTGGTGTAGACCAGCATGGAGGTCTCTGTGCCCTGGACCCCGTGGCACCCCCGCAGGAGGAGCATCGCTCTGGTGGCGGAGGGTCTACTTCGTTAACGAACGCCAGATGCCTTTCACATCTTACCCACCGCGCTCCAAATTATTGTATTTCTCATTGTAGTTTAATAAATTTTCCTACTGTTGTGACACCTGACAGGCACTGCCTATGTTGGTGGATGATCCACAATGTGAGCAATTCATTGTTGACTGTAACAAATACCTGTCAATTTTAGACTGACAATTTCCACTTCTGTTAAATTGCAGGAAAAAAAGATAAAACACCCTCTCCTATGATATTATGAAAAGAAATAAGGAAATACTTGATATGTGCTTTTACAGGTTTGAACAAAACCTTTAGCTTTAGCTTTCACATATTCCAAAAACAAAAAAAGAAGAACGAATAGAACACAGCTGACATTATATCAGACTGATGGCTACGTCACACGGTTTTCTCTTCACATAGATACACCTATGACTACATATGACACATGTATCTTTGAACTGAGATTCCATCACATCAAAATGAAAAAACTAGATCTCGTTACCAATAAAGTGAACTAGGAAAATGTTTCTGGCTCCAAGAGTCTCTACTTTGTAAAACGAACATAATTAGAAGGACCATAAACATTTTAATCATTTCCTTGAACACGTACACGTGTGTACCTGGTGAATCTCTTCCATAGGAAACACTAGCCCTTTCCCTAATGGCACATTTTCTTAATGGCTTTGCTGTTCCTGAGTTCATTTCATTGCACTGTTACTTGTTATATCCGACATGAGTTAATATTGCACTTAAAAATATTGAAAGGCATTTCTCCACCACATCAACTCGCTCCACCTGCAGAGGAAGGGAGAGAGAGTGAGACCGATAAGAAGGAAACCCATTGGGTCCAAATATCCTGGAAGCACATTTAAAACTCAAGTTAGAGGAAGAAGATGAGACATAGCAGGATGCTAGAATAAATATCTCTCAAAACGTGGATGAGAAATATTCCCCCAAAAAACACCCTAGGGGTAAAAAGGGAATTAGATACCCCCCTGCTGGGCCAAAAGCTCGATGCTGGGGGCTCTATGTGGGCAGCACTGAGCCAGCTCTCCCAACAGTGTGGGGCAGGGGCAGCCTGGGAGCCGACTCGGGAACCGTCCCCCCAACGACAGAAGCCCAATGCTGAGAAGTGCATTTGCAGGTATCCTGACAATCGACATTCGGGAGCAAGCTCCACAAACACTTCTTTTCCACTAATAATCTTTTTTTGCATTAATAATCTGACTGTGTTGCCTATCACAAATTCACTAATTACATATCCATTCACTTAAATGTTTATCAGTGGAGGCCTGCCCTTAGAAAGGAGCATAAAACTGAGGAGTATCGCGGGAGGCTTCCTTAGAGGTCATCTAGACCAACACTCCAGTCTGCCCTAAATCTAGAGATGAAAAAGCCAAGGTCCAGAGAAGCGACCTCTCAAGGTCACATCGCCAGGCCCTGACAAGGCCAGCACTAAAACCAGGGCCCCCCTCCTAAGCCAGCCGGATCCTTCTTCCATTACAGCACATGGTAATTCCCGCTAGATGGAAAACAGAAATATTGAGGAGGTCCTGGGAGGGCTTTATTTCTTGAATAGAAAGTGAAGACTTGACATTCTTTAAGACTGCCGGTGACTCCAGACAAGCCGTATTAAATGATGAAGTGGGAACAGGGTGAAAAATCTAAGGGTGAAAAAAAAAAGGAACTTTTTTTTTTTAAACAAATTGCTGTAGATTTCAAAGCACTTAGAATTATTATTTTCCTTTCATATCCTTGGCTCCTTTTTGGATTCTGGGTCCTGTTCAAATGTTAGTCTTACTGGAGTGTTTTATTGAGGCCAAATTAACATCCAAACTGGAATTAATGCTCCCCTTTGTTCTGCAAACTCAGACGTCCAGATGTCACCTAGGTGTTGACCACATTTTAACACTCAAGAACATTTCACACCAGAAAAACACATCAATTTACCAAGAGTAGGACCCTCAAACTTTTAAACTCTAATCCATATTGGCTGCTGGAAGGGGCTTTCCCTGCCCCCACCCCTCCCCGCTCTCCCTGCTTGGGTATTTCTAGTGCATTGCATTATCCCGGCATTAGTGACTGCCGGCGGACTGGAGTCTTTCCTTCCACACTCTAATCCCTCACCGTTACCTTCTTTATGTTCTGCCCCAAGGCAGGAAGAGGGAGATAAATCTTGTTCCCTGTGGGTTGTCACATCGCAGGGCTTGCTGGGGCCTTCCACTCAAGCTCTCTGGGCACGGAGTGCCAAGACTCAACATGGCTGGATACAGGGTTCGATTTCGTCTTGGCAGAGGCATGGACTTTCCGCAGACAAATTAACATTGTTTCATCTCATTTTGACACCCTAATGTCTTTTCCATACACCTGCTCTGACATTTTTATGAAATCATTGCATCCCAATCAACTGAGGGGGGAGTGGCATCATTACACCAAACATTCTGAAGTGTGGCTTATTTTTCACATCTAAATATCTCATCCCCACGTGCCGCTGTGGAGAGAGAAAATCCAAATCTAACACCCTGCAAATTTAAAAGTCTAAATGCAAGTTTGATTTTACAGTCTCTCTATTTACAATGTGTACCATGCATAGCTGTGTTCATATCTGGGTAAATGGATAACTTTTATAAAGTAAGTCAAATCTAGGACTTTTGTAGAAAACTTATTTCCCCATGTTTCAGCATTTTAAAATTAAGAAATACTAATGGATTGACGTTCCTGAACTGTCATAAAATAGTAACTATTACTGTCGTGATTAACGTTAATGATAATATTCTTCGTTTTTGAAATGCTTTCACCTACTTCCTACCACATATGGCACAATAAACGCCAGCACGACTTGTTTATTATTGGCTTAAATTTACAGGCAGAAAAGTGACGTTAAGAGATGTTGCATGTGGTGTTTAAGGCACCAAATCTAATTAATGGGGGGGTTAAATTTTAGTCTTTTAACTTCCAAACCATCATATCATAAAGCACATTGTGAGAGAACACGGTTCTCAGTGACTCTGCATGTTACTATTTCTAATTGTTGCTAAAATGAATTTCTACATCCTTGAGTTTTTGCTTTATTTTTTAATCAGTGTCATTTTGTGATCCAAGAAATAGCTAACCTAAATCATCCACGTGTGGGCTCTGTGCAGTTAACTGAATTTTTAGAAAGGCCCACGCTGGAAAGCATTTTGTCAAATACTATTGCTTCTGAATAAGATGGTGAGGAAAGGCTTTTTAAGTGAAGTCTCAAACTGTAGTGCCCCCTGTGTGTGCTGGGCAGGAAACTTCTACGGTTTGCTGATAAAGAAAAATGTAAAACAAACATCATGGAAATTGTTCTCATCAGTGCAAAATGGCAGAAATAGTTGTTTAGTTTGCTGGTGCAAAAACACGCTTTTAACAAATTTGAAACTAGTGTTCCTCTGTCTAAAATGCCAGATTGCTTTCCACTTTCTCCTCATCCACCTCAAATACTTTTACTCATCCTACAAGACCTTAGCCAAATGCCGTTTTTTCCTAAGTCCTCCAGATAAAGCTAATAATTATTAACCTTTTATGCATCCACTTTCGCCAAACACATTAAACTATTATACTTAATTCAATTCACTGATTTCTGTGTTCATGTCAATTGCCCATGCTCTCCACTCCCAAAATTTAGCTCGTAAAATCCTCCAGGGCAGAAATTGTATGTTATAATTGTCAAATCTCCAGTGATTAGTGAGTAGAAAGCTAGGTAAATAAACAAATTTTATTGTAGCCTTCCAAAACAAAACATTACCCCCCCTTCTGAATGATCTCCCTATCTCTCTACCACGCAGGTAGAAAAATTATTAAATCCTTATAGACCCAAATCAGTTCAACAAATATTGATTTCTACATCTAGTTCAGTGATGCAAGGTTATGCACAGACCTGCCATTTACCTCCATCGTTTTCCTAGTAATGTAATCACGTTTATCTAACTTAGAAAATATTTTAAGATATCTACCTATTTCGAAAACAAGTTCATCGGGGTGCATCTGCAGTTTAAATTAAAAAATTCTGTAAGGAATCCAGGAGCGAGAGGTGAATTCATTCTTCAAAGATCCTTCCAACCTTAGTTTCTTTTCCAAGCCCAATTAGTGGCATTTTCTGGAGTTTAAGGTATTAACTCTCTTGAGGAGAATGTGCACGGGGAATTTTACTTTATTTTGTGTATGACCCCATTCGGGTCTATTTGCTCTACTGAGCTGTTAACTCCTCACACCTCTGGTAATTCTAATGGGTGCAAACTTGACAGAATTAATGATATTGTATGGTGATTGTACATGGTTTAGCCTTCTCAAAGTTTGCCATAAATAGCAAAGGGCTGAAGAAAAAACTTTAGGTGCTAGACTTTTTGAATTGTGGATATTAAAAACGGAGTCTTTAAGCTGCCGAGTGTCATGGATCACTCTATCTAATTCCTGTGAGATTATTTGTGTGGGCAATGGGCTTGTGGTTTCAGAAAGCACCTAGGAACCTTCTGCATAACTTGTATTTCATGGACACGTGGTGGGAAGGTTGATCTTAGCTGATGTCACACTTGCCCATACTTTCCAGGGCCCTGGCGTGGATGGGACTCTCCAATCTCAAGATCTACCTGTACTAGCTATGTTCTGATGCCGCAGGAGGAGAATAGGGTCTCAAATGTACACTCAACACAGCATAATGATCCTATACCGAAAACTTTTCGAGGCTCCAATCATCGGCGAAGTTTCTCTTCGAAGTCTTGATTCCCTTTTGATGGAAACCCGAGGGTCAGTTTCACCAGAAATAAGCCTACTGGAGAATAAGTGATCCAGCCTCGTCGCCAGCCCCTTCCCCCTGTGCTCTGAGTGGGCTGTGAGCCCTTTGGAGCGACCCCAATCCCAATCAAAGTAACCGAGCCAGTGTCTGAGGAACAAGAGCGGCAGTAGACTGACAACAGGCCATGGGTAACAGATGAAACCTCCACCGGATTTCCAGTTCACCAACCGAGTAATGGCCTTAGGCCTTTCGCCCCTGCCAGGTTGCCATTGTCATGTGTCTGAGCTATAATTTAGGTTTTTAAATTCCAAAGGGTTGGCAGGGGGTGATGTTTGGCTTTTCAGCAGTGTGAGCTCCTCTGCGTGTGTGCCCATAAAACACGAAATGAGAAATACACGTGTAGAGAAAGATGAAGGTAGAAGCTGAACACTAAATATCATGGTGCTGCCATTCCCAAAGCATTCTTGGACAGGTTGTGTCATTAGGAGCCTCAATTCTTCTCCTCCACACGCCCACAACCACACGCAAGCCCACCCCCCTAGCCCGTGCACAGGGCTGGGTTTCGTCAGTCAATATTTAATGAAAAGAAACAATAAAAGTGGGTTGAATTGAGGATGGCCTTAACCACCGTTATTCCGCCTGTAGGTAGCAGGAAGTGTGTCTCACCAATTCCAGTCTGGCTTGACTGTGGACTGGCTTTCTTTCTGGAAAGAACTTCCTCTCTGGTTGCTATTTATCCAAAATCTCGTCAGTCTATTCATTGGAAATTCCAAGCGTGGAATAGGCTCAATGGCAGATAAATATTGATGTGATGTCAACTTGTTTGTGCTGAATTCCTCATAAACGGAGGTGAGGTTTCTTTCTTAGGATCACGCCCAGGCCACCCCTTCCTCACAGGTGTCCCTTGGTGAAACCAGAAGTGTGCACAACTACGTCCACCTTCTGTTCTGGCTGGTTCATGAGCTGGAAGCCACATGAAGATCAGGGCCTCCTGAAGATTATTAATGAGAAAACTGTTTAGAACAATGCAGTCCATGGTTACAGTTCCTTCACCTTGAAAACGAACACCCAGAGGTCGCCACACTGGAGTCGCTCCTCCAAAAGTTGGCCCTTGTCTGTTATGCAGGTTCTGTGCAGGTCGTCGTTGTTCAGCCAAGAGCCTAGCTGTGTAGGGAACTAGAGAAAGAGACCAAGTTTGGGAACCATCTCACACCCTAAATGTGGACGGGTTTGCGAGGAGACTTCTTGGAACTGTACGAGGTAAACACAGTTTAAGTCGCCTGCTTTGGGGAGATAAGTGCTCAGGGTTCTGTAAGCTAAATGCACACTGCTGAAATTTGATTGAAAACTTTGTGATGTGAAGACGGAAAATCACAAGGAGGAGGCAGGCAGTGCTTAATCTTCTGTTGGATGACAATTCCAGATAGATTGATAGAGATGGCTGCTTCCTGATAAACCAGTCAATATTGCAGATGGTAGATATCCACGGGAAACAGACACTGGGAAAGGACGAGGGGGTGGGGACCAAGGCATGTCTGTGTCGTCATTCTGCTCTCAGCTCCTTGCTAAGTAAGGTGAGACCTGTAATTTGTTGTATGACGTTATCATACTACAGACCCGAAAGCATCCAAATCCTTCCAGGTAGACCATTCTAATCCCGGACACATGCATTCTTCAGCCATGTCATTTTTCCATTACAAACGACACATGTTAATCAATCCTAAAAATGGAAGTGGAGAATAGTCTTTGAAAGAAATCTCTCTACTTCAAGAAAAGCCAAATTTTCAGGCAGAAAATTTTCCAGTTAGCTTGTGCTTAAAATTCTTGTTTTTTTGTTTTTAAAGCACAGGCAGGAAGATACAACAAACGCTCACAAAAGAACCGGAGGAATCACTGTTTTAGCTAAAGGACTAGAATACGCACACCTGCAGTGAATAAAACGAGAGAAGAGTGAGCCTTGAGGTTTTTCATTGTGAGCATTCGCGTGTGCACAAGCGCATGTGTGCACACTCATCAGAATGTCTGCCTGTGTACCTATATGCGTGTGCCAGCTGCTGGTAGTACGTTTATTGCTGCACTACTTTGGAGGGAATTTGAGAAGATATCTTCGAATATGGTTGTCTTAATGGATTTTATTTATTAAATAATTCATTAGGCTTTTCTTCTGGAAAAATTTCCAACTGTACAGAAAGAAAGCCAAGAGAGAAGAATGTTTATCACAAGGAGGGGCTCTGAAATATCTTTGCTCTAGATTCTTTATTAGGTAAAACTATGTCACACTGCCATTCCTGTTGGAAACTATTCATTTAATTTCCCTCTTTTGTAGATATTTTGTTTTCTCCTAAATGTCAGTGCTTGCTGGGGGAAAAAAATATTTTTGGTTGCTTCTTTAGGGGCTTCTTGCTGTATGCTTCCACCTGCTGGAAAGAATTAGGCATGTTTGTGAAGTGCAGCTGCAGCACCGAATATTTAGGAATGTCTGTTTTCACATCACGGAAGAAAATAGAAATCATAAATATATAGAAGTTTACTCATAAAAATCATGTGTAAATTAAATATTATGCATCAACCTACCACAAAATTGTGTAATCAAGGTATTTTAAAAATAGTTTGAATTGAAAATAACTTCATTTTATGGAAAACAGAGTTTATAGTGATGCAAGTAATCCAGAATATTTATCAAAATATCGTCAATTAAAGGTGAGATGTAAATTGTGGCATTAAACCTCTGAATGTTAACAAATATTCTCATTTCCCAAGCCACAATATATCATTTTTATCAGCGATTGGAAAGGAAGCTGCATGTTGCTCTATATGGAATGCCTGTTTTACACAACAGTACATTCTGATAGGTATCCATGTGCTGTGGCACGTATATAAATTCTAAGAATTCATATAATTTACCTGATAGATCAGGAGCCATTACAGTCTGCTGTGTAAATTCATATTTTGGCACTCTTTAAAAAGTGGATTATTATTGACCCAATAGACCATAACAGTTCCAAAGAAGCCATTACTGTCTGTTGTGTAAATCCTTCATGGTGTGTGTTTTATTGACCCTTTGGAGCCATCAGGGTCTGTCTTGTCAGTCTAGCTGCCATACATGTGCACCAAATGCATGTGCTAGAAATGCCTCGGAAATTGAAGCTGTAGGCAAATTACCCCGTTCTTGTCCAATAAGCCACCGTAATAAAATTGGATATTTCTACAGCAGTTTCTTTCTCTACCTCCAGAATTCCATTTCCCTGTATTTATGCAGAAGGTGGAAATTTGGGATGTGGATAAGAAAGTGGTCATTTGACTTCAAAATTGAAAAAAAGAAAAAAGAAAGAAAGCATGGAGAAAAAAGTGAAGGCAATTTTTGCTTTGTGTGAAAAGACACGTCAAAGGCAGCGAGAATTTACCAGCTTCCGGAGGTTGGCAGAGACGTAGTGAGATTTCTCTACTTTGTGCTTTTTGGAACCCAAATAAAATCTTTAATTGTCTACATGCTTATTTTGTGTTTCTCTACCTACCTGTCGTCTTCTTACATTAAAAAATAAAAATAGACACTGGAATATTTTGCCAGGAAGCACCATTAGTTATTTGCACCTTCAGGAGAAATAGAATGAGAGACTTTGAGGCTGAAAGCTGGAGGTCGGGGGTGGCAGTGCTTCCCTGGGCTGGAGGTGGTCTGAGCTCAGCGACCCCCACACTCGCACGGCGTAGACCAGCGTGTTCGAAATGATGATTAAGCTGCTTGAGCTTCTGCTTCCTGATAGTGCTAAAACTGTGCAAATCAGCGTGGATTCCCCATCTTCAGAGACAGGGTATATCCTAGAAATCAAGCTATGAACAAAACGTTCAGGCTGGTATTACTCGCAGGCGATGGAGGCCTGATGTCGCTAGGTGTACAGCCTCACTTTCTGCCTTGGAGCAAATGGTTGGTATGTTTTCGAAGCTAGGGAGAAAATGCTTATGGAAGGATGGTTTCAAAACATCCAGTCAGCAAAACATATCTGCTTAAGAGGCCAATACCCTTCCAATTATAGAAGGAAAAAAGAATAGGAAGAGTGAAATTAAATGCTATAAAATTTTTTGCCCCAAAAAATAGTAAACACACATTTTTATACTGTGTAATTTCAATCTATAATTATTATAGTTGATAGCTGAAATTCTGAAGTTCAGTAGTAACGTGACAAATGGAAGACAGAATGAGAGCAACCTCAATAAGCTAGCTTTTTAGTTCCATACCAAGTCAGATAAATAAATGGCTAGAGTTAAGAACCACAAATTCATAAGGAATCTCCAGTGTGATTCTCTTGGGAAAATCTCCTTTATTTTCACGTTGCAAATATCTACTAACCCCTACATGGCACCTCCTGCGTGCTCAGGAAGAAAGAGCAAAGCGCGTCTTCGTAACGCTGGGAATAAAGCGTGAGAAAACTCTTCACAGAGCCGCGGCATAACGAATCTCAACTGGTCGTCTGCCTTCCTCTGGGGAGAATTCATTTGAACTCATCCCAAAGAGCTGGCTTTGTACCCTGGAGGTCTCCAGCGGCTCCCGAGAGAAGATAGCCATGTCACACAGCGGTGATACAGGTTGGCAGCCACTGCTGAGAAGTTGAATGTATGTGATGGTGCATCTCGTAAGGGAATCCCAGCCCCTTTCCGGCACCCACCAGGGCCTGTCTTCAGCCTGCTCTCGGGCAGGAGAGGGTTAATGCTCTGCAGCTGCCTGGCAGGGCCCAGCTGAAACAGATCAGTTGGGAACCCTCTCTAGGCCTCCCCATCCTCCTCCTCCTCCTCCTCCTCCTCCGCTGCATTAACCCTCGGAAACGATCCAGAGACCCAGGACAGAGGACGGCCAGCCTGACTGCATCTCTGATTCATTTATTCAGGACACACACACACGCCTCATTTTGCCTCGTGATCCCTTTGCCTCTTGCTCTGATTAGAATAGGAAGTTCTATTTCCAAACATAGTGTTTTCTAACAGGGCTATTTTTGTAATATGATATGCCAAGTTCCTGCCTGCTTAAAAAATATTTGCACATACACACACACACACCCGAGCATGGAGCCCTCACACGCTGATGATCCTGCTTCTTGCCAAGGGAATCCCTAGGTAGACACGGCCCTGAAAGTGAAAATGCCCTCTGGTCTCGAAAGCATGGCTGCTGAGGCGGGGTGAGGTCACCATCACCAATGGGCCAGCTGCCCAGGCGGCACCCATCGCCAGGAACACGGCTCTCGGAGGGCAGCACGGACGAGCAGTTCACGTTCACAAGGTTAAATCAGTACCCACCTATTTACCAACAGAAAACAAAATTCCAAGGCTCTTTCACTTCGAAAGAAGGGGGTGGAAACTGGAAATTAATTATCTGAAGTAAATGGAACTCTAGAAGAATTAACATTTTTTTTAAATCCCCTTTTTTCCCCTGTTTTTTGTTTGAATTCTGGTCTGGCCCGCATACAAGGAAATTGGCACTCTCTGTCACCAACAAGCATTTGAGTGTTTGGCAAAATTACGATGCTGGTTCCTTCCCCAACAGCTGAATGAAAGAGTTACAGACCCAGAGGAAAGGCAGGAGACCCTGAAGGCGGATTCATAATCCGCATTTCTAGGGGATCCTCTGCCCAGAAGGTTCTCTGCAGCGTACACCCACCCTCACTACGTTGCAAATGTGTTTGCGCCATCAATAAATCAGATTTCTAACACTGTACTAATTACAGGGGCAACATTGCATATAATAAAACTTGACACCCATCGCTGCTCCAAGACCATCCTCTGGAGTACGGCGGAGTTCAGCCATGGTCTCTGATTGTGATGACATCCATCCAAAACGTGCCTTCACTTTTCACGTCAGACACAGGAGCAATCTTCCAGAAATCAGAGAGGCAACATCCTTTCAGATCGATTCTGGTCAGATTCAAATTTTTTCTCTAATTTTTATCATTTATTGTATTTCAGGCCCAAAGGGCGAATTTGATAGCCAGAGAAACTGAAACTTGTATGGAGAAAAAAGCATGCGGGCAGGCCCTCTCTTCTGCGGGAAAGGAAAGTGAGCATTTCCAAGATGCTTCCCATGAAGAGACACGTGGTTAAGGGAGACAGCCTCTCGTGGGGCAGAAGGGAGCCCGCGTGCGCAGCGACGGGCAGTCCCTGCCAACTTTGCCTGGCACTGCCCCCAGCGCCCCACGAGGGAGAGGAGCCGTTGACCCCAATGGAATGGGGAGGGAATCCCTGCTTCACAGTCATGCCCAGAAAGCAAAGGCTGGCACTTCCTCCCTCCCTCAGGCCTGCGCCCTCGGGGTCCTGTTTAGAAGGTGTTTTGTGAATGATGGATATGGAGAGCTAGTGCTTTTGTTTAAAAGGAATTTAAAAGGAGGGAAAACACTTGAGATCTTAGAATAAGAACCTTGATTCTTCTCTTGCATCCATATCTGTAAGTCTATTAAAGGCTGTTAGGGCCTGCCAAGGGGTTAGTCCTCGTGGAGAGACGGAGGGAGAGAACAAACAGGGCCTTCCTCATTCCCCTCTGTTAGGCCTGTCTGGGAGGAAGCCTGCCAAGTACACGGGTCCTGAGAAAATCTGGCTCCTCATCGGAGAGGGAAGCGGCTCAGGAAGCGTTTCCTCTCTGACTTCTGAGTCAAGGAAGGAGGAAGGAACTCCCCGAGCAGGATGGAGACCTCCGCACAGCTCAGATGTCCTCGCTGGGCGCCATGAGGGTACCTCACTGGTCAGAAAGAAAGAAAACCAGCCCTGTTTCTGGAATTCTGAGCATTTTTTAGGGACCAGTTAGAGCAAAGGGAGGGAGGAGGGCAGAGCCAGCCGAGTATGCAAAAGGGAGAGAATTGCCCTCCCACACATACAACCCATACCTGCCGCTGCTCAGCTCCAGAGAACTGGGGAAGTGCTCCATTAACCCTGCCCCGCAGACAGCGCAGCAAAGAAGGGGCCTCCAAGGGCTGGGCCCTTATTTGGCAAGTGGGAGTGGGATGGGGGAATCCTAATGGTCACAAACAGGGAGCCCTGAGGGATCTGACCTGTGGCCTCTAATTATCTGTACATCTTTAATATCCTAGGTTCATTATGTCAGATCCGAAAAATAAAGGATCAAGTGATAGGGATCCATATTTTAAGCTCATTTATTGCCTTGCTGGAATGAAAAGGGAGGGGGACTCACAACAGCTTGCCCTGCAAGGCAAAGGGTCTTGACTTCTGAGGCCGACTGAGGTTTTAAGGACCTGAAGAAGTAGAGACACTCAACCTCAGAGGCTCGGTGGAGGTGGGGGTCTCGGGGTGCGGCACCCACCCTCCCCTCCTGGGAAGTTGCCCGTAAGCAAGCACGTGTCACTGGATGACTTTCTGTTTCTCCACGACAGGCAACATCATTTACGACCCATTATGTAATGACGCAGGCATTATAAATTGAAAAAATATCTTGTAAGACGTTGTGAATAAACATTTCTGGAGAACAAACCAGAGTCCAGGAAACGCTGGGAGAGGGAGAAGCACCCTGCCTGGTCCTGAGTTCCTTTCTCATCACAAGTATAAACAAGATGCCCTGATCCTAGGGAGAGAGAGGACAAACAGGAGAAAAAGGAGGGGAGTGGGCGTGGGGAGCAATCAGGCCAGTTCTCCGGCCAGGACAGAAGTCGGCCAGATTTCAGGGGCAAATTTCAACTATTCTTCCACGGTTTTATCTCCGATGTTCAAAACAGTGTCATTATCTACTTTACCGCTTCCTTAAATGAAGATTCCGCATCCCTCTCCTTGCGTGTGCACACTTCTCAGTGAAGCCGGCAGTCCAAGTGTCCAATTTATAACGTCTCTGCTCCTGTTGCCTGTGACTTCTCCTGCTTTTAACCTGAATCTCTAACCTATTTTAAACACGCCATTTTCCCCCACATTAAGAGAAGGGATCCTTTTTTCTCTTTCTGTCTTTTTCCCCCAGTAGATGAACTTTCAATGCAATGGTGTGCTCATCCTGGCTGGCCCCCCGCCGCGAGTAATTGTCGAGAGGAGAATAGGGGAATCTAAGAGCCTTTGTGGAGGGGAGCAGGGAAGACAGACATGATTATGATTTTGAATTGGAAGCTCTCTTCTTTTCTTTCCTTTTATTTTTTTCCTCTCCTGGATCTAACAGCTGTTTCCCATCACAACTGGTGTTTGAAAGACATTGCAGAAATGCGTGTATCAGTATCACAATTAGTTTCACAGGCGGCTAATAACTTGCCGTCCGTGCCTGATTTCATCAGGACCGCTCTGATTTATGCTTGTTTGTCCCAGTGGCCGCTTCTCTGGGCCAATTCCACGGGGAGGGGCCCTGCCCACCGGCGCTCCCTTTGGGGTGCTGGTGCAGAGAGACACCCTCCAGTGGCTGCCTGCTTGTGGAGGGGGGGTGAGGGGGGCCAGGGCTCCTTGCCGGCAGGAGAACCCCATGCCTGCAGACTCTAGAGACAGCAGAGCCAGTGTTCTTCCCCTCTTCCTGCCCTGCTCCCCTCCTCACCCTTTAGGTCAAAGATAGTTCCAAGCTTCACATTAGTTCAGACATGAAAGCGCCGAGCTGTGGTGGGGAGGCTGCTGTCAATGGTGCCAAATTATGCGTGTCTCGTTTTTGTGGTGTGATCTACTACCGTTCATTAGGGACTGAGCTGAGACCATCGACTCATTTTTCTTAGGGCTGCGAGCTGGTCTGCAGGGAGCCCCAGCGCTGAGAGGCCCATCATCGTTTGCTCACTCAGCAACTTTCCTCTTTGGATTTTTTTTTTATGAAAAATTTTCATGCAAAATAGTGGAACCAGGCCTTCAACAGAGAAGTGAATGGATCAGATCTTGCACAGATCAAGGGCAGGGATCTAGTGGAAGTGGTAACAGCTTGGAAACATTTAAAAATCTGAGTGCTGACAGGCAAGCAGTGTCTCCTGTGTCGAGGTGCAAAGGCTGGGCCTTAATGACGTACATAAAAATAAGGCAAGGGGGCATGACTCACCCTGGAATTTTGGAATTCACATTGAATTGTAGGTAGCACCTCAAAAAGGCCAGGCAGACCACACCGATATGTCAGGGCTTCTCCCTCTTTGGTAAACATACGAGAGACTCGAGCTACAAGTTAGGAAAGTGACACACACCAGGCTAAGAGCAACGTATTTCTGTTTCTAAGTGACCAGAATTGGGCCAAGGAGACTCAAGAAAACCAGTGCAATACCCTGGCAGTGCAATAGTGAAGGGATGGAGAGGCCTCTCCTCCACTCCGGGTCCTCCAGCTGCTACATCCCGTCTTGGCAACTTCTGGTGACGGAGAAATGAGACCATCAGGGCAGAGAAGGACAGTGGAGAGTCCTGAGCACGAGCGCTGAATGAACTGGGGCTCTGTAAGCCCCCCACATCCCTCCCCTTCCACAGCGAGCCCCCTTCCTCGGTCTTCATTTCTGGGGAGCAAATGTGCTGGCCCAAGATTTAGAGGCTGAAGTACCCAGGACTGCCAGCAGGGAAGGAACAGAACAAACAGGCTTCCCAGAGGCCCTGGGGAGTAGGAAGTGAAGTCGTCTTCCAGAAATCCTTCTGATTACATCACATCCACTCCTGCTTCTAATGGGGTCCAACTGCAAGAAAGGTGGAAACCAGCACGGGTCCTCATGCCCCGGACAGACCCGAAATTACCATTCCTCCCAAATCCAAGGAAGCTGCCTGCCAGATTACAGATAAAAAAAAGAAAACCTCAGGCAGGCCCCACGGCCTAGTGGTTAAATCTGGCACACTCCGCTTCAACAGCCCAGGTTCATGGGTTCACGGGTGTGGATCCTGGGTGTGGACCTACCCCACTCATCAGCCATGCTGTGGCAGTGACCCACATACAAAATAGAGGAAGAGGGGTGCAGATGTTAGTTGAGGGCAAATCTTCCTCAAGCAAAAAGAGAAATATTGGCAACAGCTGTTAGCTCAGGGCCAATCTTCCTCAGCAAAAAAGAAAAGAAAAGAAAACCTCCTGGAAATACGCCCTCAGGTGGCGATGGTGTAGACAGCTGCTAGAATTTGTGCAGAGGCCTCACTGGCAAACGACAATCTTTCATGTCCCTGAGCTCAGCAGCCACAAGTGCCAAGGAAGTAAAAATCTGAGTCACCAGCAGTCATCAAAATCTGTTGACAATGAATGAAAAAAAGAAAGATCTGAAAGCTCTGTCCTCAAGGTGCTAAACGGTGCTCTTTGGTTTTATGCCTGTGCTGCTAATTATCTCATATTCTGGAGAAACTACAACAGAAACCAGCAAAGACTACAATTCCTTTTGTGTTTTTGTTTGTTGTGTGTCATATTTTGAGGCGAGAGTTCCTCGACGGGGGTGTGGTTTGTTTCCTTGTTGCTCGGGCCGGGCACTGAGCAGAAAGCAGTTCCATACTGTCCAACTTACAAAATTATTTAAAGAGAAAAAAGCCAAGACTGCCTTCAAACGCCAAAGGAGATGGAAGCTGGAGGTAGCGTTATTTCTTACATTTCTGTGCGTATTTTTTTTCTGCACGTGCAAAGGACAGGCCGGGGTTGGCAGCGTCGAGGAAGGCGGTGATTGGACTCGCTGCTCACTTACCGAAGGCGGAGAGGAGAAAATGAAGGAGAGAAGTGACAGTCTGTCCATCTCACGCAGCATGTTTATATGTTCTTTTAACAACAACAACAAAAAAACTGTTTACGAAATGGAGTGTCAGGAGCATTGTGTGAAAGAACACTTATCTGGGAGACTTTGATCTCTCTCTGAAGCACCATTAGGAGACGGAAGGGATGAGAGCTCGGCAGTGGGGCGGAGGGAGGAAGGGAGTTTTCCAAGAAAAAATGCTTATTGCACTACCTCCTGGTTGCATTTAAAACAAAAATCCTGTGAAATCGCATGGAACCAGCTGGAGGTGGGCCCCTGGGGACGTCAGCTCACCCCGCCGGGCCCAGAGGCCCCAGGAAGTACCAAGACTCGGCCTGCAGTCGGCCGCTTACCTCGCTGATGGGTGCGGTAGTACAGAGAGGGGAACCCGCCCAGCGCGGACTGGAGCCACACACCCCACCCCTCCATCAGCGCCGTGAGCACGCCACGTGGCCGTGCTGCTCGTGAGATCCGAACATGAGAGCCTTGTGACATTTCCAGGTATTTTTTATTTCATCTAAGTCTGACAACACAGGCACAAAAAAGAAGGAAAAAAGTGAGGGAGGGACGGAGAAATTACTCTCATCTCTCATATTATTAGGATTTCCATATCAACGTTATTCTTTTTTACTTGTAAAGAAACAAACAAAACTGTACCTAGAAGGAAATTTTAGTTTGTACCATGTATGTTCAAGCTGGAATTGTTCAAGTAAGAATAATTAAGGAACTAGAGAGAGTAAATCACGGAGAGGGAATGGGGCCAGTTCAGATGATCTCACAGCTCACAGCAGAGAACTTCGGAGCTTCCTAGTAAGTTTCTTCTTCATAAAACAATGCAAGTGGCGCTCACTTGCATGAGTGGTGTTGCCCCTAAAAGTAACTTTGGAGGATCCAGAATTCACTTGGATCTGACTTCTTCAAATGTTGCTGATTTCCATGCCTAATAAGACCAGCTTGATTCTGATCTTTGGGAAAATGGCTCCCTTGTGAAATGTCTTCCATTAAGTCCTTGCTCATCAGCCTACTTTATTTGAGCATCGATTTTCTCAGGAAGCCTCCACTCTCCCTGGATAAGACCCAGCACACTAGGCAAGATGGAAGTTTTAGTATGAGTTCCATGTCTTCACAGAAAAGTGTTTACTAAGCACCTCCTATAGGTCAACGTGGGTTAACCACAGAGAGTTCTAGAAATATAGGGCATGGTCTCGGTCCATAAAACAAGCAAAAGAACGTTCTAGATAGAGAGACCAAACAACCCCCACAAACCATTAGTGGAAGAAATAGAATTACATAATAAACTGCCAAAAATGTGGCACACACAATTAAAAATGGGAGCCAATGGGTGCCCCTCAGAAGTCTGACTATGAAGGTGAAATAACGAGACGAATCATTGAGGGGTCACGTGGATAACCAGAAGGTCCAGATCCAACAGGGGCCATGCCCCAGGCTCTCAATGAGCAATTTGTCTACCCTCGAGGATCAAAAAGCCTGGAGCAGCATAAACCCAAGACAATAAGGAGCCCACTGAAGAAATAAATTCAGAAAGCCACTTGGCACAGTTACAGGGTAGACACCCTCACCTGTTAGGAGGTTTGGGGAAAATGGCTGAACTCCTCTGAGCTTCTGTTATCGACTACGGTGGGAATTCTAACATCTTCCCCACTTGTGTCAAAAGGGATGCTAGGTAAGGGCTAGTGTAAACACAAAGCGATAAACAGTTATTGTGTTGGTTAGAGTCTCTGGGGGTCAGGGGGTCAGGCTCCTCCGCCTGTCTGAGTGATTGAACCACCCAGCGTGGCCAGCAGTCTCAGCACAGACTACACGGAGGTGACTCATTGCCCAAGGTCTGCAGCTACAGGGAACCAAGGACTAGAATGTGGCCTTTGTGTCCAAATTCCATATTCCTTTTGCTACATTCTTTTAGAAGTGATTCTAAGTTGGACTTGAACAGAGTTGAAACAATTGGACATCTGAGTCGGTACTTGTGAATAGCAATGTTCTGAGCACGTACTCACAAGCCGTCGCTCCAGCGGGCCCTCATAGTCTGTAGCCCATTTCCCGTCCTCAGCAAGCCCAGGAGGGGTAATGGGGTCCTCCTCCTACAAAGGATGAAATTGGGGTGCAGAATTTTTAGCCAGTCACCCCACACTGCACACTCAGAAAGGAGCCAGAATTCGACAGCAGGTCTATCGACCCCCAGGCCCCAAGCTCTTCCCTCTGTCGTGACGCCAACGGGAGCCTGAGGACACCTGAGCTCTGCCCGTTGGGAGCAGGAAACCACAGGCGCACTGTGCCCTCGCTGGGGGGCCTCGGGCAGCCACGTGGTCCTCCCCAGACTCCTCATCTATGAAATGGGGACATGACACGGCCCACCTAAAGCTGTGTGTGAATTAAATCACAGTGTTAATATTTAACTTTTTAATAAAAATAAAATTAAAGCTTGATTTAATTTAGCTATTTAAATTAATTTAAATTAATTAGATTTGATTGAAATTAAATTAAGCTAAATTTAAAATACTGCCTACCAAAGCTGTGTGTGAATTAAAGGAAATACTATCTGTAAAGTGCCTGGACTGGTGCCAGCACTGTGGGTGCTTTATGAAGGCCTGTCACCGGGAGTGACGGTGGCGTCATCCTCATACCACCACCACCATCGTCATCATCGTTCTTTTTCTCGTGGCCGGGAGAGTTCACTCCGGTTCATATTTTTGGTCTGAAGAGTCATCGGTGCAGGTTTTATGCAGCAGTGAGCAAGAATATGACTTTGAAATCATTTCTTGCAACATCCTATAAATTGTACCTACATTTTATAAGTGTGAGTAGTTAGCAAAATGATCCAAGTTTACCACTTGCCCTCAGTACTGCTAATATGTTTCATCTCCAACAACTCTACCTGCATCCAACATCATCACATCGTGTTTATACTCTCACCCGGGGCTTTGACCTGGAACATCCACTGAGCAGCCCTTCTTTTAAAGTCTGGCCATGTCCAGGGGCTGATAAATTGATCAATCAACTCAAATAAGTAAACGAGACACTAAAAAGTGTTGCTTTAGGTTAGGAGACACCTTGGAAAACACCCACGCGTGTCCAGAGCACTCTTCCTCCCTTCCACGCCTCCCTGACCCCGCCTAATTTCTCCACCCATCAGTCTTTCCATCGCTCATGACTCAGCCTGAGAATCAGCCCCTGAGGGAGCTGACGCTCCTCAGGGCTAAGCCGAGGGCCTTACTCTGTGCTCTCGAGACACCATGCACATGTGTATCATCGCATGTTCCACACTCGATGGAAATATCTGGTACTTATTCTCTACTAGACTATAAGCCTTCTGAGGGTGGGAATGATAGCTTAGTCCTATGTTACCATAAATGCATCCAAACATTCAACAAATATTCATTAGACATCTGCCATGTCTCAGCACTGTGCCAGATAATTCATTCCTAATGCTACATGGTACTAGCCAAGCAGAAGGGGGAACTGAACTGGATGGATTGAGCTTAACGAGTATCAAAAGAATCTTAGAAATTGGTAATTTCCAACTAGCCTGTCAATCTAGAATTAAACTATTTCAATTTAACGATATTTTGATTCCCTCCTGCATGCAAGCTATGTTACACGCTTTAGGGAATGCAAAATAGAAAATTTAATACTCTGCCCTGAAAGAACTTTCAATCTAGTAGAGATAAGATACAGGGGATAAATAAATATAATCAAATACAAAATACAAATGCAATGAGAAGAGTACAGTATCCTCTGAGAATTCAGAGAAGAGAAATTCTTCGGCCACGTGTAAGATCAGAAAAGGCTTCAGAGAGGAGGCATTTGAGATGGAACATGAATGACGAATGGGATTTTGGCAGGGAGGAGTGGTGATGGGGGCAGACAGAAGAGCAGAGGAAGGCTACTCAGGTAAACAGTGTGAGGGCTGGCCAGGAAACAGGATAGACCTGGGTTTCAGACGAGCATAATGGATATACGGTGAAGGGCATTTATTTGCTAGGACTGCTGGAAGAAAGTATCACAAAGTAGGCTTAAAACAACAGAAATGTATCCCTCACAGTTCTGGAGGCCAGAAATCTGAAATCAAGGTATGGGTGGGTGATACTCCCTCCAAGGGCCCCGGTGGGGGATCCTTCCTTGTGTTTTCTAGCTTCTGATGGTCCCTGGCAATCTTGGAAGTACCTTGGCTTGTGTCAACATCACTACAATCTCTGCCTCCCTCTTCATGTGCCCTTTTCCCTTATGGCTCTGGCTAAATCCCTCTCTCCTTAGAAGGACGCCAGTCATTGGAGTAGGACCCACCCTACTCAAGTATGACCTCATCTTAACCAACGACATTTGCAAAGACCCTGTTTCCAAACAAGGTCACATTCACAGGTACTGGGAGTCAGGACTCCAACAAATCTTTTTGAGGGACACCATTCAACCCACAACAAGGACTATCAGGAAACAAGGATGATGAGGCAGTTTGGGGCCATGTATGCAAGGCCATGAATGCTAGCAGAGGACCGTGGACCTGACTTGCAGGGAAGTCACTACTTAAATACCCCAGGCAAGGCTGAAATCCCCACTCAGCGCGAGACGCTCAAGTCCTCAATTCCTTATCCCACTGCCCTTAGGAAGAGAGTGGACCTGGGAAGTGTCAACGTGCCTCACATTCTCCTGGCCCACTGACCACTTCTGGTCCTACTTTAGGGAATTAGGGGAAGCTTCAAGGCCACAGGAGTCCTCTGTAGCTCTGTGAAGTGGTAAATTCTAGAATGACTCAGTGGCGACCGGAGAGCCACGCTGTCCATGGTGAGGATGGCGGTCTTGTCAAGACAACGCAGGAGGTATGACCCATGGCCACCGAACCCTCGTCAGGTATTTATAGAATATTTGATAGCCCAATTCCATAGACGCCATGAAAAGCCCCATGTGCTACTATATTATAGTCAGTATTTTGTTCTCCTCTTACTGCACAGTCACTAGGTGACAGTTCCTCCATCAAAGCACGTGTGCAATAGGCCTGAAAATATCTATTAGGGCTTTAAAAATTATATAACTTTTCATGCAAAATGAGTCCCAATCAATTTCTAATTAGGGTTGGACAACTCATGATGGGCAAGGTAGGGGCCCTGTGTTCCCCTGAACAATCATCACTTCAGGAAGCATTAAAATCTTCAGAAAAGAAAAAACATAACTACATAAAAATTTATTTTATACCCCTGATAGTTGGGTAAGTTTTAATAAGAATATAGTGCTTAAAGATTTAACCCACAAAATATACAGCCTTTTGTAATTTAATCATATTTTCAACGTACAGTATTTTACATCGCCCCTCTGCCGCCCCTCCCCAGCCCACTCCCCCTTTGGAAGGACATTATTCTGTGCCCTGACACTGTATCTGATGTCTTGCCCGCCTGCCGTATAAATATGTAGGCCCTTACACGCACCGCCTTTCCTGAAAAGATATACAGATAAGTGCGCAGTCATTTTTTTCAAAAGTTTATCTGTTCTGTCAAAGTGATCAGTTTAAAAGACGGACTTGAAAGTACGGGTTGGTTGCAAGTGTGCAAGAAGATCCTGCCGCTTCAGGGACGGCGATTTATGGTGGAGAGAAGAAAATAACAAGAAGACGTGTCTTTAGCCCGCAATGCTTCCATCACGCAGCAGCAGGCTCACCTGCGCTGGGGGAGGCAGCGGCCAGCCTGGCCCCGGAACGTGGGTCTCGCCCTCATATCCCTCATCAACAGCACGGCTGCTAAACTGCAAAATCATTCTTTTGCACTTCCCAGGAAAACTGGGCTCGAACAATTGTACTCCATGTGTGAGATAAATAAAAAATATCTGTTATTCCTGGAGCCAGAATATCCTGCAGGGGGTGGGCGTGGAGGGCAGCAGGAAAGAGGCCTGAGAAAGGAGAGCGACGGGCAGGAAGCTTACGGTGCAGATGTGTAACCCTTACAGGGGACTTGTGTTTTGTTTCACTGGAGATTTAGTATGTGTATAATGTTGACACTGACTCTGCAACCCTCTGATGAGACAAAACGCCCAGCCCTTGTAAACACTCTAACCGCTTAATCACCCACAACACTTGAAGCTCACCAGGGAAGACAAATTTGCATAGGTTGTATTAACCAAAATATGGTGTGAGATGTGGAGTCGTACTCTTGCGACCAACGGCCTTTACACACACATGTATGTATCTGCTCCATCAAAGTGCAAGTCCCTATTCGCTAATTCCTGTTCACATTGCTCATCTTTACATCCCCATCTGCGTTTCCAGGGTATCAAGGGATTCCTAAATGATATTGTGATTCGCGTGGATTTAGACAAGAAAAGGGACCCCCCTCTGCACCCTGTGTCTCACCTTCAGTACACGTAGAACCGTGTATACAAAAATTAAAGGCAACCCAGCTAATCCTCTGAGCAGGGAGAGCTCTGGATGCCGAGCAGTGCTAGTGACATCTTGTGGCTGGAGCCGGCGACAGCCCCTCCTCGCACCTTCTCAGTGGTGGCACAAACTGTCCACAGCATCAGGCCACATCATTATTCAGACATCAGCAGAGACATCTGGGGCCTTGATCACCGCTGCCAGCGTCCTCGGGTGCACCCACTGGAACTTTCTCTTTCCCCCTTGGCTGCTGCACCGTTCCCAGATCTGCCAGCTTCTCCCCCACCAAAAGCCCTTGAAAGGGGAATGCTGTTAAATCACAGTTGTAGCCTTTGGTTAAATTCACAGGAAAAGACTCTTCTCAGTGTAGCCGTAGGCAATATTTGTGAACTCTAAACTCTGTACCGAGAACATTACAGGAAATGTGAGGGGAGATGCCAGCAGGACCATTTAGAAGGAGTGGCCTCAGGGCTCTGTGGAAGTTGGATTTTTCCCGGGCACTGCGCGACACAGGGACAGAGGGATATTATATTAAGGTATGAAAGACACCAATGGGTGTGCATTCATGGTTCCCCCTCATGTTTCTTCCCATTACTTGCATTTTACTGAAATGATTTTAAGAAATGTTTTTTAAAGCAGTGAGTTCTGGGTCTGGATAATTTTTGAGTCATTGACACTCAGAAAAACATAACATTATTTAATCAAAGCTAATGGTATAGTGTATTTCTTTTAAAGAAACCACATTTCAAGTTCTAAGCCCACCAGAATACTGAATACAAATGAATTTGCTTTACTTTGAGTGCATACTTTAAATCTGTTCTACTAAACATTGCAATTGATGCGCATTTCCAATGATTATTATAGCATCATCTTGAGTGTACCGATTTTACTGTTCTAGATATTTTCATAACTATTATTTAATTTACCTTCAGGACAATTTTTCAAGGTAGGAAATGGATAGATTATCATACCCATTTTTTTCAATAGAGTAAATTGAAAAGCAATTTATCCCCAAAGTTATGCAGTTAGTGGTATACTAAGAACTCATAGACCCCCTTCCTTCTAGCTGGGGCTAGCACCCCTCCCGTAAATTCAGAGTCTCTGTCTCAACAACAACCTGAAGGTAACCCTGTCCCCACTGTTTGGCAAGAGCAGACCACTCTGGATGCAGAAAAGCATGAGCTGGTACTTCTCAAGAGAAGGATGCACAGAGCTCCAAGAGGAGGAGTCCATCCTACTCTGACTCCCATGCGTGGTGGTTCAGGTTGCACACTGCACACTGAGGGGGTCACACCTTGGTCTTTGCAAATGGCACCTCCTGATGTGGTGCAGTTCACAACCTGCACAGCCATCAGCAGCAGCTTCTGGGTGTGTTTGACACTCCGCACTTCTACCTGATGGTCTGAGAGAGAGGCATGGCCTGGCTTGGGTCAGGCTGAGCCTTCTTTCTATACCGGTACCTTCATGACTGGCCTGAGGTGCCGCCTCCCTAAAGGAGGATAAGAGAAACTTTGACAGCTGGCGCGTTGAGGGAATTCTCTTTCCTATTCAAGTTTCAAAAGAAGGTGAGAAACAAAAAGGCACGGATGGAGAAGAAGCTGGAATCTGGGGGTCGCACAACGCAGAAGTCTGTCGCGTGTTGGAGCACTGCCATATTCCCCGGTGTGTCACACACAGGTGAGAGGTGTGCCCGTGTCACCCCAAAACAGCCAGTCAGTGTTTTTATAGTCATTATTTGACATCCCATAGGCAAGAAAAGTTGAGTATTTAATTGGAGGGTCTACTTTAGCCAATTATGTGGTCATTTTATTGTCACAGCACCCAAATAAGTTCTAATCCACATCCACAAAAGAAATTCCAAAAATATTCAAATATGATATTGATGCTTTATCCACGAATTCTCTTCCCACAGCCTTCTCTCCGGGTCTTGACACACAAGCAGTCCAAAATGGTGGTACGGCATTTTTTTTTCAGGAACTCAGAGGCTGGGAGGTTTGCAACAGCATATTAGGGGTCTTATCAGCCTAGCTTTTAGCTTTGACCTTAGTTGCTTTGTACAGTTACAACAGACCCTGAAGTTAGTTGGTGGTTTAATTTCTTCTACTCCCCAGGTAGAAATTTACTAATAAACGAGAACTTCTCCCTGGGATAGAGGGCTTTGAGAAGTGCCGGCTGAGGCTGTTTCCCAGGCAGCACTGTCAGCGGCCTCTATTTTGCACGGAGAGAACGTCCCGGCATCAAACTTGAAGTCTGGGATAACCGTGCAGACGAGAATCCCTCCTGCAAACAGTCAGAATATTCATTTTTCTGACCTAAAGGATTCAGTGCAAATGTTAGCTGTGTAATCTGCTGATAGAGAACTATCAAACAAAAAGTTTTCAGTAAATAATTTAAATTTCTCTGTTCTCCTATCAGTTCCAATAAAGATGGCAACTCAAGAAAAATGATGTTTACTTCTCACGCCCCCAAATGCTCCATCCTTCCCAACGCGTTGATGTCACTTATTAAGCCCCTGCTCTATGCAGAATGCTGTGCTGGGCGCCAAAATACTGACTACAACTGGGAGGATACGGTCATTGCTCTTAAAGAGCTTAAAATCAAGAGGAAGACAATAAACACATGAGGATTTTAACTTGGACTGACAGTGAAAAGTGGGCACCCCCCGAGAGCACAGCAACAGAACACATCACCACGACCAAATACAGAAAATGCAGCACTTTGGAGAAGTGGAGAACGGACGTCCCACATCCCCCATCCCCATGCCGAAAGACACTGATGCTCCTCCCAGGATTAGAGCAGGAGGAGAGGGGAGGATGGAAACAAGAAGCTAAAGAAGCCAACCAAGCCCCTTATTTGCACGTGTTAAATAAAAGACTAACCTATTTTCTTCCTTCCAGTCAAGGTAAACATGGAAAGAAATGATTTCTAAGTTGGAGGCTGACCTCCCCCACCTCGATGTTGCTTCATCTCATAAAGCACAGCTAACCGAATGATCGATGGTGAAGTCACTTGGGCAGTAGCCAGTAGCTATCTCCTTCTGTTCTGAGACCTGCATCCAAATTTGAGCCCGTGAAATGGCTTGGGTGATCTTAATTTGACAGTTGTCAACATTTCAAAATCATTGCCAAGTTCAACCAAATGGAAGTCTTTGATCAGGCCTGGCTCTCTGTGTATGTGTGCGTGTGCGTGTGTGTGCCCGTGCTGTGTATAGTAGAGAGTTGCCAATCTGAGCCCGCATAATACACCTGTGCACCCTTCTTCAGTCATGTCTCATTAGCATCTCTCTACATGATGAGTTCTGTGGGAAGGGGAGAGGAAATGGCACTTCAACTTCAATAAGTTTGGTCCAAGAAGGAGCAAAATTTGCAGACAAAAAATTTTGGATAGTAGATTAAATTAATTAAACATTAAAATCTGAAAATAAGAAAATTATTACACAGAATATAAACTTTTACATAAACTTTTACATAAAAAAGAAAGGAGATATAATCATGGACAAAACAGTCCAAAGTAAGCATTACTTATTCAGTGTGTATATTTTTCAGCCCAAACATCTCAGCCCAAGCTAAATTTGAGGACAATTTAACTGATTCAACATCAGTAAAAAAGCAATAATAAAAGGAATGAAAATGGGGGGCCGGCACGGTGGCCTAATGGTTAGATTCGCATGCTCCACTTCGGCGACCCAAGATTCGAAGTTTTGGATCCCAGACGCGGACTGATGCACCACTCATCAAGCCGTGCGGTGGCAGCATCCCATATAAAGTGGAGCAAGATGGGCATGGATGTTAGCCCAGGGCCAGTCTTCCTCAGCAAAAAAGAGGAGGATCGGCAACAAGCGTTAGCTCAGGGCTGATCTTCCTCACAAAAAAAAAAAAAAGGAATGAAAATGACGGTGAAAACAACAGGACTTCCCTAAGATTTGCCACGTACAAGATACCTTATTTGAAAATGAAACTATTGCTACAGCAAATATGAAATCACCATAGGGAAGTTACTGAAATAAAAATGGAAAAATATTGGGGCCGGACCGGTGGCGCAGTGGTTAAGTGCGCACACTCTGCTTCGGGGCCCGGGGTTCACAGGCCCGGGTCCCGGGCGTGCACCGACACACCGCTTGTCAGGCTGTGCTGTGGCGGCGTCCCATAAAAAGTAGAGGAAGATGGGCACGGTTGTTAGCCCAGGGCTGATCTTCCTCACAACAGAAAAAAAAAAAAAGGAAAAATATCTAAATGTACCACGTAGGGAGCAGACCTCTGAGTTCACGAATCTTTTTCCTTTATTTTGTAATGTGCACTCACATAGAACCTAAAGGTCATTTCTGTTAGTGCCAGATATCACAAAAGTATGAACAGAAGATAAAGGAGATGTTTTTGAGACTTTTTTTTTCCTTTTTTTCTTGTTTCAATATGTTGGGATGACTGTTTCCCCAAAATTAAAATCTTATGTAAAAGTGTAGGTGCATAAATACAAGGCCTTATTTGATAACCATGTAGCCAGAATAGCATGTTGTAAGTATGGAATAAACGCTCGTGGAATAAATAAGCGCATAACCAGTGGGCATAAGCAAATCCATATAGTTCCATAAAGTGAGAAAAATATTGTTTTCAAAAGCTGAGATATGATTTGTGGTTAATACTGTGAGTATTTCCAAAACTGTCACCAGCTCAATTGTGCTGAGTTCACGAGTAACGAAGATGTTGCCAGCTGACTTGAATATCCTGTAATCGGCTCACTGGAACAGGACCAGGCAAAAGTCTATGAAAGGTTCTTGATCTTGTGAGACAATCACAATGGGAGCCTGGAAGAGCTCAGTCTCCCTGGTCACTCACTTTGTTGTGTAGATACGTTGACGACACTGGGGTCCGTCTGTCAAGACGAGTTAGAATTTCCCCGGCTCCCTTTTACGCGTGGCCTCACGTTGGTGAACTTGGGGTGACCAGATGCTATTTGGAATCGCCCCATGATGGCTGTGCATCCCTGCCTTGTGCAAGGGCCTAACTAGGTTTTGTGGAGGAAAGAGAATTCTGTGATTTCAACAGTTTAGAGAAACACAGAGAGCTCTTCACAGCCATTGTCTCACATTTTCTATTGATGACAAAAGCTCATTTGCAGGTGTGCAGCAATGACAGGTTTGCAGGATGTCCATCAGTAACAAGAAAGCATTGTCCCCAAACAGCCAAAGAATTCTGGGCGGCATAGAGACTACCGTCCCTGTGCTGGAAGTTCTGCGTGTTAGAAGTAGAAGGAACCTCAGACCTTCTGTTACTAATCCTACAAATTTGTGTACCAATATTTTTGTTGTTGTTGCTTTTAATTAAACTTTTTATTTTGAGATAATTGTAGATTTTTATGCAGTTGCAAGAAATAACAGAGATCCCATGTACCCTTTACCCATTGTCTCCCAATGTCTTATAAAACGATAGCACAATAGCACAGCAGGATATCGACCTTCTTTCAGTGGAGACACGGAACAGGTCCATCCCCACCAGGATCCCTCACGTTGCCCTTTTATAGCCACACTCATGTCTCTCCAGTCCCCACTCCCTCCTTTAGTGCTGCAACCCCTAATCTGCTCTCCATTTCTGCAATTTTATCATATGAAGAATTTATGTAAATGAAATCAAACTGTATGTAACTTTTGGGACTGGCTTTTTTGACTCAGCATAATTCTCTGGAGATTCATCCAGGTTATTGTATCAACAAAATTCTATTTTATTGCTAAACATTGTTCCACAGTGTGGATGGACTACAGCTTGTTTAACTGCTCAGCCACTGATGGACACCTGGGATGTTCCCAGTTTGGGTTACCATGAATAAAGCTACTGTGAACATCCATGTACAGTGTTGGTGTGAAAATAAGTTTCATTTCTCTGAGGTAAATGCCCAGGAGTGTGATTTTTGGATCATAGGGCAAGTATATGTTTAGTTTTTTAAAGAAACTGTCAAACTCTTTTCCAAAATGGCATTACCATTTTCTATCTCAATCAGGGCTTCAACATATGAATTCTGGGGGACATAATTCAGTCCACAGAAGAGCTGGAAGTCCAGGCTTCCAATGCAGTCTCCACTGAAATCTGGATTGTCTGACACCAGGCTGGTGGGGTTTCAGGGAACTTCGTTGCAACCTGGCCAGCGTAGACATCTAGACTCCCCACGAGGCCTTTTCTGGTGGGAGTGGAGGGGCGAGGGGCACAGTTTTCCGTGGTATTTGGCTGGAGGAGAGCAGTCATTGCCTAAAAGTTGTCTGTCTTGCCCGGCTGCCTCTGTCCTGCTCCTCTGGCTAGGAAGAACAGTTCTATTGGGGCTTTTGTTGTCTGCAACGTTGGTGTTTTCAAATTACAGTCTTTTTCAGCTCCAAGTCTGAGATGTATGAGACAAAAAGAAAACCAGAGAATGCAACACTGTGTCATTCCTTGGGTCCCAAGGTCCCAAGCCCATCTGCCTGCTTCTTTCCACCTTTCAGAGTCTTCTTATGTTTGTTTGTTTGTTTTTTTTTATAATTTTATTTATTTATTTATTTTTTTCCCCCAAAGCCCCAGTAGATAGTTGTATGTCATAGTTGCACATCCTTCTAGTTGCTGTATGTGGGACGCGGCCTCAGCATGGCCGGAGAAGCGGTACGTTGGTGCGCGCCCGGGATCCGAACCCGGGCCGCCAGCAGCAGAGCGCACGCACTTAACCGCTAAGCCATCGGGCCGGCCGTATGTTTGTTTTATAGATAATGTTTTTAGTTGTACTTACTGGGAGGAATAGAGAAAATAGGTTGGCCTCATCTTCCTGGACACAGAAGTCTCAACCAATATTTTTAAAGAGTTCTGAATAGTTGTCAACATTAAAAAATTATCTATAAGTCTGTTTCTGTATTTTCTTGAAAAATCATAAACTCCATTCCCTGAGAGCAGCAATTGGAAGGACCTCCATTTGGTCGAGTGCTGTTAGACATTTGCCTCGGTTCCCACCAGAAACACTCAACTATTTACATCACCTGCCTGGCCCTGTTGGAAGATGCCAAGCTTTAATGAGGGGTCTGAGCTGTTGTTTGGTGTATTGGTCAGGATTCAACCAGAAAAACCGGACCGGTAAAAGAGACAGAGAGAGGATGGATGGATAGATGGATAGATAGATAGATAGATAGATAGATAGATAGATAGATAGATAGAGAGATAGAGAGATAGAGAGATAGATAGATAGAGATGATAGATTATAGATAGACATAGATAATAGATATATATGGGAGATAGATAGAGATAGATGATAGATAGATAGATAGACATAGATAGATAGATAGATACATAGATAGATACATAGATAGATAGAAAGAAAGAATAGATAGATACATAGATACATAGATATGATAGATAGATGATAGATAGATATAGATGATAGATACATAGATAGATACATAGATAGATAGAAAGAAAGAATAGATAGATACATAGATACATAGATATGATAGATAGATGATAGATAGATATAGATGATAGATACATAGATAGATAATGATAGATAGACATAGATGATAGACAGACATAGATGATAGATAGATAGATAGATAGATACATAGATAGATACATAGATAGATACATAGATATAGATAGATAGATAGATAAACACATATGAGAAATTTATGGCAAGAATTACCTATGTGACTGTGGAGCTGGATAAACAGGTCCAAAATCTGCAGGGCAGACACTCAGGAAGGCGTTGCAGGGGTCCACCTAGCTGCTGCTTGGAGTCTGGCTCCAGGAATGCCTGAGCCTTCTTTCACATGACTTCTACCTATTAAGCCAGACCCACCAAGATCATCTCCTTTACTTAAGTCAACTGATGAGGGACTTCGATTACATCTGCAAAATCCCTTCACAGCAGACGTAGATTAGAGTTTGATGGCGGAAGTGGACAAAGGTGTGTATATGCTACAAAATGGTGGCAGCTGCCTCCCATCTGTCCTCGTGTAGCCAAGGTTAGTAGAGATGTCAAAAGACAATCCCAGCGGGTGAAGGGGCAGGCACATAAAAAGGAGGCTTCTTATCCTACAAACTTACTTTCAAATGCTTTCACTAATTTCTTTTCATCATAGACATAACAAGCATCAGGCCAACCTATTCTCATTCAAGAAATTATTCAAAAGGTATTACTTGACCCACTCCCAGGTACAAACCAAAAAGAACTGAAAACAGGTACTCAAACAAGTCCATGTTCATAGCATCACTGTTCACAACAGCCAGAGGTGCAAACAGCACAAATGGCCATCAACAGTTGAATAGATAAATAAATACTTGCTCTATCCATACAGCAGAATACTAACCAGACATAAAAAAGAATGGAGTACTGATACATGCTAAAGTGTGGATGAACTTTAAAAATATTATGCTAAGTGAAAAAAGTCTGATACAAAAGACCACATATTGTGGTTTATATTTATATGAAATATCCAGAATAGGTAAATCCACAGAGACAAAAAACAGATTAGAGGTTCCAGGTCTTGAGGTAAGTAGGAAGAGGGAGAGACTGCTTAATGAGCATGAGGTAACCTTTGGAGGTGATGAAATTGTAGTGGTTGCACAACATTGTGGATGTACTAAATGCCACTGGATTTTTCACTTTTCAACAGTTAATTCTGTCTTATGTGAATTTGACTTCTACAAAAAAGGCATGACTGGATGAGATTGTGCTCGGAGGAAGGAGCTCCCCGTGTCCCCCTGTCTGTGAGTCTGAAATACCTAACGAAAGCCAGACCCTCTACGTCTGAAGACACGGAGTCACCACTCCAAGTCAACAAGCGATTAGACAGAGGCAGGACAGAGATATCACCTCAAATATGGTATCCTTTTAAAGACTAAAACTGCTTCTCTCTGTTATTTTTTATTTTATTGTGATGTTTTTATTATTTCTGGGAATGGACATATTTTTAAAAAGAAAATAAATATCCCCCATATCTTCTTGCCTAGTCAACTTTCTGCTCACTACAACTTGATACCCAAAGGTAAGGACACTAAAACTCCAAATCAGAAAAACCCAGAGAAGCCTCAGTCTATAAAGAAAGGGAGGAAGTCCAAGTGAACCAAATGAGACAGCCCACTTACTGTGTTTCTCAGAGAGTCCTCTCTCCCTCAGGCTAAACCTAAATCTCCTCTCCATCGGGGAGAGTTGAGAAATGAGCGTCATGATTCAGCGGTAGGCAATGGCAGTCTCTGAAAAAGAAACCAGGTCAGGGGCCCAGAGGGTAGAGGAGGAAGCAGAGGCCACAGCATGACCAGGGGTGGAGACCTCGGAGCAGCAGCCAGCCCACCCCACGAGACTTCCAGGACCTTCGGAAGACGCTTAGGGGTCTCAGATGTAGGCGAGCACAGAGCATCATGGTTTGCTGCTGTGCCCATGACTATACTCCCAGACTGGTATAAACTGGGAGATTCCAGTTGGGAGAAACACAGATTCCATACCAAACATGTTGCTTTTGTGCAAGAATTGGCCAGTGTGCCCCTCTCCATGCCCCTTCCTGAAGCCTGAGAATCACTGGAAGGAGCCGAAAGGCTTGTTAGGCTCATTATCAAAAGCAAATGTTAGCACAGCTTTTGGAGTTTGTCCCAAGGATGACGACCAGAGAATCCAAAGAAGGGCAGAGGAAGTGACGTGGCCATCGGCAGTGGAGAATGGCTGATGTGGAGCTCAGCATTCACCTCTCAGATCTACTGCTTCTCTGGGGGCTTTCAGTACAAAGCCATGTCAAATGGAATGTGTTAAATGCTCACAGAATTGGTCAGGCTATGGGTTTGCATCTCCCATCCCTCTTTCCAAATAGGACTATGTTGTAACTACTGGGCCAACTATCCCCCATATACAAGAAGGTAGAGGATTTTCCAAAGATTCTTGGGGAGGATTATATAATTTCCCGTGGTAGCACATTCCCAATCTTACTAACACTCAATAATTCCACAATTATTTTCCTGTTTCTCTTTTCTTACTAATGGTTTTTGTTTATTTGTTTTATTTCTCAAGATTTTATTACTATGGGAAAACTTTGCAACTATCTCAGCCAGTTCACAAACTAAAGACGTTATCTCAGGTTATTCTCAAAACTATTCACCCAACTGTCACTCATAAAGAGTTTTCACACCAACAGTCCATGATTCTTTGAAGTAAGGAGAGGGAAAACTATATTCTTAACTCTGAGAGAGGAACCTTAGGAAACCGGTGTTGTATTAATGAAAGGTTGATTTCCTTTTCTACAAATAACTGTTTGGGTACACATCCTTCAAATAGCAGAGCCAGATATGAAAATAATTGCTCCTGTGAGAGATTATTTACAGAAAAACATCTGTTCTATCTGGGGTCAAGATACAGAAGAAAAGTTAATTCTCTTCCTAGTGTTTACACATAGCAAAAATATCATTTCCAAAGTGTCTTATATTCTGTGCTTCACTTGCCACCTTTAATTCTCACAATAACCTTACAAATTAGTCAGTTTTGATCCCACTTTACAGAGAAACTGAGTCTGAGGACCTTCTCAAGTTTACACAGCTCAAAATTCTTTCTTTGCCTAACCCTGGACCAGGGCAGGACCATTCTCTTTGATTGACAGGCAAATGCACCAATTAGCTATGCCCCAGGGAAGACCACACACTGATAATAGTGTAGATTACTGTATCTCAATATGAAATTTTTAATGTTTCTGATATGAGACTTATCCATCCACTTAGTTATATCGATCTTTCCTAAAGTGTGTGTGCATGTGTGTGTGTGTTTCTCTTATTTTCTACAATTACTCAAAATGAATGTTTGTTCAAGACCAGAAAAACCAAGCAAACTGGAGCTAAGCTGCTATCCAGTTTAATTTTTTATCTTTTTGTTTTGATTCCCAAACTAGCTGTGTGTTAGAATCACTTAAAGACGCTCCCGAAAAATACATTTCCTGGGCACCAACCCAGAAATTTTACTTCAGTATAAAACAATGTAGAAGTATATGGAGTAAAAAGCAAAAGTCCTACTTAACTCCCACACACCATTGTCCATTAAATCAGAACAAAATAGATATCGCCATTACCACCATATTCAGTATTGTTTTTCAGTCAACGTAGTGGAATAGAAAAAAAAGAGATCCAAAGAAAGACAAACTCACAGTTGCCTTCCTAGTAAATCCAAAATGGTGAATCAGAATAATCATTCACTTGGTCCTGCTACATGATAATACAGAAGTTAATATATACTAGCAAAATAAAAACAAAAAATGTAAATAAAAGGAAGAAGATTCACTTCTTAATGCAACAGAAATTATAAATTCCTAGGAATGGTACTAATAAGAAATATACAGTACCAATCTTAAAAACATATAAACTTTACTGATAGACATAAAAGAAAATATGAATAAATAGAAAATCATTTTTATGAGATGATTCCATGTTTAAATATGTTATTTTTTCCAAAATGAATCAATAAATTCTAAAAAATTCCAATTGATAGCCTAAGAGAATTTAAATAAAATCTGGTTAGCTGATTCTGAGGTACATGTAATAAAGGAAACGCACAAGACAACTATTAGATTTAAAGTGACTAATAAGGGAAGATTTGCCCCAACAGATAATATAAACATACCATAAAGCTACATAAGTTGAAAAATATCATGTTGTGGGAAAAACTAACAAGGGAAAAAATAGAGCCCATAAATAGAAGCTTTACCTGGAGCAATGAAATATACAGTAAATTTTTTGAGGGGGGCGGGAATTAATGGAGAAAGATGAACTATTCAACAAACTCTACTGGAACGATTGTCTATCTTTGTGGGAAAAAAATGAAGTTATAGCTCAAACTCACAGTACTTCCTGCAATAAATCCAAGATGGCTTTCTTATATAACTGTGAAAAGTAAACTATAAAGTAGCATAAGAACACATATGATGATATTTTTATAATCCCAGTTGGGGGCATTTTCATTAACCAAACATTAATACCAGAAGCCATCAAGGAAAAGATTAAAAGATGTTCTCCATTTCCATTATTTTATTAAGGAAAGACATCATAAATAAAGATAAAATAAATAAAAATATTTACAATAGTTAAAACAGATTTAAAAAACTAATATACATAAAAGACAAAAACCTCCTTCAAATTGTTGAGAAAAGCCAAGCAAAAAGGTAACGTATATAAATAAGTTGCCACAAAAGAGAAGTTCAAATGGCACAAAATTCATGAAAATATGCTTAATCTTAAGAATAATCAAGAAAATGTAAAACAAAATGAGACAATGAATTCTGCTTCTGGCAATGACAGAGTAGCTTGTATTAGACTAACTTCCTGCAGATAAGAAATACAAACTCTGGAAAAAATATAAAAATTAACTAATCAGGGAGCAACCAAAAGAAGGCAAAAACTAGATGGGAGTTGACCTTTGAACAAAGGAAACTGCGTAGAGAGATATGTGTGATTACACAGCTTTTTGCTGAGGGTACACACTCAACTGAGTGGAATGAGGCAGCTGAAACTCAAGCAGAAAGCCAGCATTACTGGCTTGAGAAGTCAGAGTACAAAATCTGGGGCTGCCAGAGTGCCAAAAAGTAAAGGAAGAAATCACAGAAAGGAGAAAATGCAGATGGAAAGCCCCAAATCCAAATATAAAGTCTGCCCAAATCCTTAGCTGATTCCTGATTTACATATGCAAGGGGGAACCATAAGAGAATCAATGGAAAACAAGAGCTAAGAGGGGAGGTTTTAACTTATGTCGTCACAGAGAAGACGGAGTTTGGAATTGGAGTCTATCCAGGTTATTTGACTGCTTACCTACTCTTCAAAGGAATAAAATAAAATACAGAGCCTCTGCAATGTAATATCCACACTCTCAAAAACACAAGCAAAAATTAGTAGACAAGCAAAAAAAAAAAAACCAAAAATATCACCATAGTCAAGAGAAAATGCAGTCAATAAAAACCAACTCCAAGATGACCTACATGTTGGACTTAGCAGAAAATTATTTTAAATCAGATATTACAAATATGTCCCAAATCTTGAAGGAAAATATGGTCATAATGAATGAAAAAAATGGGGAAACACAGCACAGAAAGAGAAAGTATTAAACAACATAATGGAAATTATAGAACTGAAAACTACATTAACTGAAATAAAAATTTACTGAATATGAATAAAGAACAAAAGCAAGTTTCAGTAAATTGAAAATTAATTGATACAATAATGCAGTCTGAATTACAGAGGAAAAGAAAGAAAGAACAGTATCTCAAAGACCTGATGGAGAATATCAAGTGGTCTAACATACATGCGATTGGAGTCCCAGAAGGGCAACACAAAAAACATTAAGAAACAATGTGTGACAATTCCCCAATTTAGTGAAAAATATCAACTTAATGATCCAAGACTCTCAATGAACAAAGAGAAAAATCTTGCAAGTAGCTGGAGAAAAATGAGAAATTTTTCATACAAGAAAACAATATGAATGGTATTTACCTTCTCATCAGAAACAGTGGAGGTCAGAGGCAATGAAACATAACTAAAGTGCTAAAAGAAACTATCAATAAAGAATTCCTTATCTAGTAAAAATATTCCTCAAAAATAAACTTAAAAGCATTTATTCTTGGTCTGTATACCTGCATACCAAGAAATACTAAACAATTTTTTTCAGGATGAAGGTAAATGATACCAGATGGATCTATAAGAAGAAAAGAACAGCACTAGAAATGGTAATTATATGGTTTACTAAAAAAAAGTTATAATTTTATTTTTTAATTCATTTAAGACATAGGACTGTTTAAAATAAATATTATAGCAAGTATTGTAGGGACAATGACATATGTAGCCGTAATATATATAACAACAGTAGCACAAAGGATGAGGGAAGGGAAATATGCTGTTGTAAATTTCTTACTTATTTTATAAAATAGTACAACATTAACCCTAAGCAGAATGTTATTAAAGATGCATTGTAATCTCTAGAGCAACCAATAATAAATGATGCAAATTTCTATAGTCAAAAAGCCAACTGAAGAGTTACACTAGAATCTTGAAAGAATATTTGAATAACCCAGAATAAGACAGGAATAGAGGGAAGAAAGAAAAAAAAAAAAAAACAAGAAAACAAAAAACAAAAGAGTAAACCTAAACCACATTATATTAGTAATTACATTGACTGTAAATGGATTAACACTCCAAGTAAAAGGCAGAGATTCTGAAACTGGATAAAAAATGTAAGACCCAGCTATGTGTTTGCTACTAGAAATACCCAGAAATATAGAAAGAAATATAAAACATAAACATACAAGTTGAAAGTAAGAGGAAGGAATATATATATATATATATATATATATATATATATATATATATGTATATATATATTAGAATAAGCTGCAATGGCTATATTAATATCAGAAAAAATAGACTTTGGGACAAGGAGTATTATCAAGATAAAGAGGGAGATATTTCATAATGATAAAAGGATCCATTTATCAGGAAGACAAAACAACCCTAAACATGCATGTACCTAATAAAAGAGCTTCAAAATACCTCAAAGAAAAACTGGCAGAATTGAATGGAGATATAGACACACGTAGAATCATAGTTGGGGATTTTACCACTTCCCTAGTAATTTATTGGACAATTAGATAACACTGTAAACCACTCACCAACTATAAACTATATACTCTTTTAACTGCACATGCATGGTTCGTCAAGATAGAGCATATGCTGGGCCATAAAACAAGTCTCAGTACATTTAAAGGGATTAAAATAACATAGAGCGTGTTCTCTGACCACAATGTTATTAAGTTAAAAGTCAATAAAGTATCTAAAAAGCTCTGATTTTTGGAAAGCAAGTATGATGGTTAATTTTATCTGTCAATTTGTCTGGGCCACAGTGTTTGGTCAAACATTATTCTGGATGTTTCTGTGAGGGTTTTTTTGGTTAAGACTTACATTTAAATTGGTAGACATTGAGTAAAGCAGATTGCCCTCCGTGGTATGCATGGGCCTCATCCAATCAGTAGAAGGCCTGAACAGAACAACAGTTTGGCCTCCCCAGAGCAGGAGGGAATTCTCCAGCAGACTGCCTTCAGACTTCGTCTGCAACATCAGCTCTTCATGGTTCTCCAGCAGACGACCTTTGGACTCAAACCACAACTCTTTCCAGGCTCTCCAGCCTGCCAAGCTCCCCCATCAGATTTTGGACTCACCGAGCCTCCACATCATGTAAGCCAATTCCTTAAAATAAATCTCTTTACATATATGTATACACTTCCCCTATTGGTTCTGTTTCTCTGGAGAATCCTAACTAATACAGCAGGCAACACACTAACCCCTTTTCAATACATTTCTAAATAACAAATAAGACTAAATATAAATATAAAGGGAAATTAGAAAATATTTTAAACTGAATGATAATAAAAAATACAATTAATTTGATAAGTGGTATACAGAACTCAGGAAAACAGTTTATTTACTGTTTACCTGCTTACACAAAAGGATATGATAAAAGACTCAGGTGAACATCCAGATGGAAGAGGCCAAGGTATGTGGGAAAGGGCGGGGAGCTTCCGTGCCCTCTCTGGGCCTGCCACTCTCTCGACACCTCCACATGTTCACCCACCCGGAAGCTCTCTGAACATTGTACTTTTGGAATTTTTATGGAGGCTTCATCACGTAGGCATGATTGATCACTAATTCCGTTTCCAGCCCCTCTTCCTTCTCTGGAGAATGGGGGGCAGGACTGAAAATTTCAAGCTTTGAATTATGGATTGGTCTTTCTGGTGACCAGCCCCGATCCAGGAGCCAACCATGAGTCACTTCATTAGAACAAAAGACGTTGCTATCACCCAGGATATTCCAAGGGATTTAGGAACTCTGCGTCAGGAACTAGGGTCTAAGACTAAATATTAGGACAAAAGACGCCCCTGGTGCTCTTATCGCTTAGGAAGCTACAAGAGCTTTTGCTTTTAGGGAGGAGCAGTGTATTACTTTCCTATTGCTGCTGTAACAAATTACCACAAACGTGGTAGCTTAAAACTATATAAATGTATTACCTTAGTTCTGGAGACCAAAAGTCTGACATGAGTCTTTCAGGGCTAAAATCAAGATGTTAGCAGAGTTGCGTTCATTCTGGAGACTCTAGAGGACAATCCGTTTTCTTGCATTTTCCAGCTCCTAGAGGCCACCCACATTTCCTGGCTGGTGGCCCCTTCGATCTTCACATCCAGCAATCATATCTCTTCCACCTCTGCTTCGGTTGTCACGTCTCCCTCTCTGACTCCGAATCTCCTGCCTTCCTCTTCCACATATAAAAGACCCTCGTGATTACACTGGGCCCACCCAGAGAATCAGGATAATCTCCTCACCTCAAGATCCTTAACTCTGGGGCCGGCCCGGGGTGGCACAAGCGGTTAAGCTTACACACTCCGCTGCAGCGGCCCGGGGTTCGCCGGTCCGGATCCCAGGAGCTCACCGACGCACCGCTTGACAAGGCATGCTGTGGCGGCATCACATATAAAGTGGAGGAAGATGGGCATGGATGTTAGCCCAGGGCGTCTTCCTCAGCAAAAAAAGAGGAGGATTGGTGGATGTTAGCAAAGGGCTGATCTTCCTCACCAAAAAAAAAAAAAAAAAAAAATCCTTAACTCAATTACAACTGCAAAGTCCCATGTGCCTTACAGGGTAACATATTCACAGATCCCAGGGATTAGGACATGGGGCACCTTTGGCAGTCACTGTTCTGACTTGCACAAATAAATTTAAGGAGGTTTTCACTCTGTCATTCAGAAGTCCTGCCTCTTTCCTCCTCCATTCTTAACCACACAGCTCTAGAGAGCTGACTCTATTCTCTGACTCATGGACAGGGCATGTGCCTCAGGCCTGTGCTGACTACTTGTATCAGTGAGCTCTTGCTAGGTCATTCCTCATAACAAACAATCCCAAGATCTCAGTGGCTTACAACAACAATGGCTTTTTATTTTGCTCATGTTACATGCCACTGCCGATCCGCTGCAGTTCTGCTGATCTCTGCTCAACTCTCTTCTTTATTCTAGTATCCCAGCTAAAAAGAATTCCTCACCTGGGACACATCAGACATGTCATTGTTCCTTGGTCTAAGACAGTAGTTCTCAGTCAGAGGTTATCTTGTCCCCCAAATCCAAATTTGACTAGGGATGCATGTGTGTAGGGAGGATTTTGCATCTCTGAATATAATTATAGTTTGCTTCTGGTTCTGGAGGATAATCTTAACAAACCATTAATGACCAAGATAAATTTTCTTTCCAATTGACCCATTCAGCATTTTGTTCATATGATTGAGAACTTCCAGCACCATAATAAGTAGATATAATTATAGGGAAGAAAGAGTTGATGGAAAAATACAAATCTGAAACATCTATTGTCTCCAGTTACTTTTTTGGTTATAAGAAAATAAACTATATGAATGTTTGAATTGAGGAGGAACAGAAGAAAACATAAGAAAACAAATGTGAGCACAGGAAAATAAATGGATTATTTGGACAGAATTGTCTAAGTTCCTTATGCAAAAAGAATTTACCAAGCTAATATATTTGATCAATTCATGGATTCTTCGAATAGTTAGGAAGATCCATGTGCATAATCTCAAGTTATTTGTCCTGAGATTGTATTATACTGATTTTGTAGTATATTTACCATCAAAATGAAGTTTTGCTCAAGCTAATGGTAAAGTTGGCTTGCATTATTCCAAAACAAAGACCCCAAAATAAGCCAGATGACAAATACTCAGGCTGGAATAAACATTGTACTGTGTAGAGTCCACAGAAAGTTTATCCATGCGCAGATGTGGAATCTGATTATAGTTTATTTTCTTAAAACAGAGAGTCTCAGATTGAAATTTTTAATAGTCTCAAATATGTAAGTTTGAAATATTACATATTACGATGTGCAAGTAAATTTTAAAAAGAGAACAAATAAAAATCAAAGATTAATTCACTATCAAAGACTGAGGTTAAATCAAAGTGTAAACATTCTTAGCATGATTTTGATGATGGCTGTTTTTCTCCATCCAAAGTATCAAGAATCAGTGATCTGGCTCCAGGAGAACAAGAAGTTCATTCCTCATCCACTTCAAGGTGCCTGGTCTGGTGCCAGCCAGCCTAGAGACACTCTCTAAATGCTCCCTGAATCTAAACATGGTTCAAGCCTGGGAGTACTGAACTTACACAGTAGACTAAATGTTCACTCCTCCCTGAGGACATGGATTGTGAATGACCGAAGCCAACACGGTGATTGAATTTTCATCCAAATGTCTGACAGAGAATCCTATCATTGACATAGGAAAGCAACGACATAAAGATACTTCTGTTACTCACTCCTACTCTGGCCAAAGGAAATGCCTTCCTTTTCATTCCTTACCTATATTTAAATCAATTGGTCCAAAAATGGAAACATAAGGTTTTGGCTTGGGGCTTTAAAAGGAGCAGAGTTTAGTTAAATATTTAAACAGCAACGTAAACTGAGATGATAATAGAGCCTGTGATCTCTGTGTTTGTTTTGATATTTACTTTCTGTTCCACTCTACCAGCTTGTGCTGGGAAATTTTTCAGAGGTCTCAGAATCAAAAACTAAAATTCAAATAAATGGAGGCAAAAAAATGGTTTACTTTTGTTTACATTTTTGGGGATCTAGTTGCCGAGAAAATAGGCAGAGAGAAAACCTACCAAAATTTGTTTTGAAAGGCAGGATTACCACAAGCCATCTCCCAGGCATGAAAACGTCACCTAAAGTCCAGAGCAAAAAGGAACTGGGAGAAGCTGAAGGAAAAATAAGGCTAAATAGCAAAAAAAATCAAGTCAGACCCAAGGACGTAAAGCATGGTCCTCAATCTTACCGTTGTCTCACATTTGTTTCACTTTCACAGTAATCTGTATTCCTCCAAAGACTTGTGACTTTGGGTATCTTATTTCAGGACACAGTTGGGTGGCCCAGTTCTGGTCACAGACAAATGAGAGGATGGGTTCTGGAATAAAAGATGTCCCTTGGGATGGGCTAAGGGTTGAAGAAACATCCAAAGGGCAGGGTTGAAGACATTAGAAGTCATCCCAGTCTACCACCCAACATAAAGGTATCCCAGCAGGGATGAGACTGCAGTGATGGAGAGCCTGGGAGCAAATGATCCTTAACGACCCAGCATGTCCACTCCAGGTGGCACATATGGCTTCTTCCTGTCCATGCCCAAAGCCACAGATGCTCCCTTAAGTGCTATAGCCACCCTCCCTGGCTAGAACTTCTTCAAGAACCGTCCCACCTGAGACTTTACCACTCTGATGCTGCAAAGCCACATCTCCCTCTTGGTTGCGTCTATTCAAACTAAGGAGCGAGTGGCTTTGAGTTTCACTTCCCACCAAGACGCTGCCTCAGGCTGCACATTTTAGCCCTCGGGAAAGATGTGCTCCTGGCTCCACCCTACACACACGTCCATAGCTCAGGCTCTTGGCATCCAGGCTTAGATTTTCAGGGCACACTTTTCCAGAGGGGTGAACAGCCCCCAGGAAGGTGGTTGGTATCCAGAGAGTATATCAGCATATAGCAGGAACCAAGCCCCAAAGCGGGGTTCAGGGCAGGACAACGTATGTTATGACAGATACTGTAGAACAGCCAGCATTGCATCTATTCCAACATCCTTCCAGGATATTGCATGTGCCAGCAAGCTAAAAACTACATCCCTAGATTCCCACACAGCCAGTGGTCCAGTCGCAATTTGGATTTTGCCATGCAGGCTACCCTCAGGAGACTTGAATTCAAAACCGCATTAACCGGGGCGGGGGTGGGGGGGGCAGTGCACAATGTCTATTTTGCTGATACAGTATTTGTAGGTCCCCGTGGTTCTGGAGCCAACAGTTCTGAGACTCGTTCTCTGTACCTGGGCGACAGGATGCTCTGGTCCTAGGGACAAAGGTCGTGGTGGTGACTTTCTGGTCAGCAGATTGTGGCAAAGGAGGTATAGTCCTGGAGATGGAATTTGGGGCGGCAGCTTCCTGACTGGAGCAAAGCTTCCCTTGCCAAGCAGCTCTGCTCCCCTGGTTGGGAGATGGTCCTAGAAGGCAAGCCTCATCTGCTTCTGCCTTCCAGCAACCTAGGAAGCGTCGAATGCCCTGTGTGGAACCCGTGGTCTCAGTGTGCCTAGAGCGCTCCTATTATTCTAGAGTGCTCTTATTACTGTAGAGCACTCTTCTGATTTTCGACTGCCCCTTCTGAGGTAGCATTGGCATGAGACGTCATTGCAGGTGAGGTGCTCGGGGCCAGCTGTGGGGGATGGACATGGAACTGGCTGGCACTGGAGGCAGCAGGACTCTGAGAGTCCATGGCACTCTATGGCGATACGGCTACTTCAGTATCACCTATCGTCACCTAGAACAGGCCTGCAGATTTTCCATGAGCAGACACGTTTCTGGAAACTATTGAAAACTATTTGCAAAGCTGCCCGTTGCATGGTTCTTGAGACCATGTGAGGTGAATTCACCTCTTGGATGTGAGGTGAATCCAAGACTCGCCAAGAGCATCTTCTGGACTCTTCCCAAGCTCCCATGGAGAGGGTGATGCTGAGAACCACCCTTATCAGCCCCTGTCCCACAAGACAGTCCTTCCTTCCTTTCTCAGATGGATATTGATGGACCCCCCACCCCATGCCAGCCATCGAAGATGTGAATATGAATAAATCATGGTCCCTGATTCCCAAATGTATAACGTACAGACAGTTGGATGTGCTCAGGGAAATGTAACTCACGTGCTGTGGGTGATCAGAGCCACAGATGTGGGGTTGGCGTCAGAGTTAGGTTTGGGATTTGGGGATGGGGATTAGGTCACAGCACCAGGATCACTTCTGTCGAGATGGAAGTACTTGTTTTGGCTTTTGAAGATAAGCAAGAAGTTTTGGGTTAGCAGGTGGAAAAACACACTAGCACAGGCCAACAGAACGACATTTTTGGAGAAGGGCACACATCTGGGTACAGCTGGACCTCAAATCTCAGTGGGAAGGTGAGGGGGAGATTAGTCTAGAAAAGCAGGCCAAAGTCACATTATTAATGACGTTTTTGCTTTCGGAGGGTGGGGACTTATCCTGTAGTTACAGGGAGGTAGGGAATGCTCTCTTTAGAGTAGTGAGGTGATTCAACAGGGGCTGCAGATCAGCTGTTCTTGCGTGGGGAGCAGAGGAGAGGGGGGAGTTGAAAGACTGGTTTCAGGCAGGCGAGCGAGCTGGTTATTCACATGCTGAGGCAGGGAATGAATGATGCTGGCTTAAGAGGCCATGCGGGGCTTCTAGGCCAAGGAGGGAACAGCTTAGGCAATCCCCCAGATTTCAGAGGTGACACCCAAGAGAATCTGAACACTGGGTTACTTCCTCCCCCTCTCCCCTCGGCCCTTCCCACCCCTCCCCCAGGATCTTAGGTCAGGGTTTACATCCAAATGCAAAAGGCCTCATGTGACTACCCAGAGCCTGCAGTGCCCCATCACTGCCACCTCCAATGTGTTCTCCTTCAAACAGATTCACAGATCCTGTGCCTGGAGGGGAGGTTTCAGGCAAGGAAAACCATACTTGATGTTTTTCTAAATACATAAAAGAAGGCCGTTTAATTTCAAGCAGTAACATTTTAAGAAGCAAGGGCAGCTCAAAGAGAACAAGTATGTGTCAGTGAAAAGTGTACAGGAAATCACAGCCTCAGAAAGAGGGCAGAGCTGAGGAACACTCACAGATGTCCAGCAGAACAGGGAAGAGTTTGTGAGGGAAGAAAATGAAAATGTAGAGCCAGACAAGCATCCGAAAATATTAAAGTAGTACAAACATCAGATTTAGAGAAAAATCATGAAATAAAATTCAAAAGGATATAACTGGCAGTAGTCTGATTTAAATTTTGTCAAGAAAAATTTAGGCCAAACACCACGAGATATTTTCTCAGAAACCTCTGACCGTGACCAGGGCCCACAGGAGAGCCTCAGCTTCAAATCTGGTGAGACAAAGCAAAGCACTGCTCAGATGTTTTGAGCACTAAAAGGCAAATAGAATGGATCTTTTACTAGATTTAAAAAATACAATATGGAAAGACACTTTCATATTGTGGGAAGAAGAGGAGGAGATCTCCATTATTTAAGGGGATATGTTGCTTTTTTGATCAGCTGAAATCAGGGAAAATAGCAGGACGTTCTTTGCATGTGAAAGCAGCCCCAAGGAAAATGCAGTCTTGGCAGGGATCTAAGCTGCTCAAACATCCGCATCCCTGGAAGAGACACAAATCCGACAGGCTGAAGGTCATGGGCTCTCTGAGCAGGACAGGTTTTATCAGCGTTCCAAGAGATTCCATACCCACCCTCCAACAGAAAGGATTCTTTAGGAAATGAAACACTTGTTTTAACAACTTTGCATGTGTTTGGGTTTTTTTCTCTTTTACTGGGAGCTCATTGGGTAGCCCAAAATTGAAAAAGAAAATATCGTTCGATCTTCCTGAAGGAAAGCCAACATCCATGCAGGACTTTCATCTGTTTAGGTGTAAATAACACTGGATGTGTAGGAAGCTCCCCCTTTCCCATTCATTACTGTCACAGATTTGAAAAGAGAAAAGCAGAGGTCACTTATTAGAGGTTATTTTTCATGCAAAACACCCCATGTTAGCTGTCATTCACAAGGATTTGGTTTACCCCTCACTCATATATTAACAGGGCTTCGGGTCATAACCTTTTATGGCATTTGGAATTTCAGAACCTCTGATTAGTGCAATATTTACATATCCTTCAGTAAAAATGTTCTTCCATAGAAATGCATTGAGCGTTGTAAATTTGTTTGGCCTTTAGTCTAGACCATGCATGAACTCTGAATTCAAAGCAGGGTGCATTAAACTATATTACTTTGCCTTGTGATAGTCTTTCCATTAATGGGACACCAGTTAACCCTTTAGAGATGGGCTAGCCTTTCAAACCAGAAACATCAATTGAGGGAGGTCTTCTCAATAAATAAGTTGCCACTTACCCGAATCACCTTGACCATCTGATCCCATTTATATGTTTCTGTATGAGAGAAATATTCATGTCCAAATCAGCCTTGATTTAATGGCCTCAATAGGATTTGAAATGGTGGAAATTTACTGGAAGTTTTAAGAACATTATTGAATTATTGCATCATCACCTTATAGGAAGACATACCAATCGTGACTTTGTGATCTCCCATAATAAAGGAGCATCTCCTGTTTGCATTGCATGATCAGCATATGCTTTCTTTTTTTAATTTGCCAAATCATATTGTTCCACTAGCTGAGATGGCTCTTCATCTGGCTCGTTGATTTAGCCAATGGATAGATTGTTGAAGGCTGCCATACTTCAGTGCTCAAACAGTGGCCCAGATCTATGAACTCAATGTCACTTTGCAGAGTGATTTTTAGAAAATAAGATTTAACCTAGAAAAGATATTCATCAGCTACGGCAGAAGTCTGCCAAGAAACACACTGCTGCCCCCTCATTGGAATTCCTCTCCCAGTAAAACCGAGGAAGAGACTCTACTCTTTCAGAAACAGAGTTTACAAATCTCCCTTAATCTGATACTCAAACTACATTGTGGTTTTGAAAAGACAGATGTGTTATTGTTATCTTCTTCCAAAAATGGTCTCCCTCCAGGGAAGTCACACGTGTGTATGCCTAGTGTAACTTCAAATTTCAAAAACTATTTTTCTCTCACGTTTCCTAATTCCTATCTGAAACTTTGAGCATTGTTTAAAATATGTTTGGTTGAGAGGAGTGTTCAATGAAGAAATAGCTGTATTTTTTAATTTTATGTTTTTAAGCTGTCTACTCTGTCTCAAACCATGAAAGTGGGAATCTGTCATACATAAAAATGACAGGGCTCATGGACGCATGTGGTGAGAAGCAAGGAAGACATAAGAAGATCAAAAGTGGGTGTGACTTGTAGATATTTACAAGACTCAATCCAGTTTACACCTCCTTCAAGATACAGGAGTACTGACACGTTTAACATTATTCCTCTTACTTTCTTCTTCAGACTTTTACTCACAATCTGCTTCTACTCTTTCATCCGATATTCCTTCTTATTTCCCATTTTCTAATCCTCTTTTCTCAAAAACTCTTTCCATCTTTCTGACTGATGGTCCACCCAGAACCTTGTAAACAAATTATATGTTTCTAATATAGCTACATCTTCAAAACACCCGTGACAGCAAATAAGATCACATTATATCGTCATAGGCCGCCTCATGACTTTTCAGTCAGTGATGGACTGCATGTACAATGAGGGCCCCGTAAGATTAGTATCATGTAGCCTAGGCATGTCATAGGCCATACCATCCAGGTTTATGTAAGTACACTCTGTGATGTTCACACAATGACGAAATGGCCTAACAACGCATTTCTCAGAATGTATCCCCGTCGTTAAAGGACGCAGGACTGGACTTCAATTGACAAAAATGGAAAGAATATCATCTCTGCATTTTATTAGTTAAAAGAATATCTTAAAAAGTAGTCCTTTCTCCCTAGCTTCTAGAAAAATATGCTAATTTTTTAGCTTGGTTAGAGAAACAAGCGTGGTTGAAATAATACAAATTTTCTTGGAAAGGAATCTTCATTTGAGCATAAGACTTTTTTTCGACGTCTGCATATTTGTTGCAGTCAGGAAGCTGGTTTGCAAAGTAAAATTAGCAGCTACCACTTACGAAGCCGTGACTATATGCCAATATTTGTGCTGCCTAAGCTGTGTCCACCACATCACCTAATACTCACTGTCATCACCCTTCTGGGGCTGGGAATTTTATTCTCAGCCAAGGACACTGAGGTTCAGAGAGGGAAATTAACGTGTCTAAAATTATGGCTAGGTTGGTGATGGCAAGAAAGATTTTTTGAACTTGGGTCTGACCCTAAGCCAGTGCTCCAGACCGTGAGGTCATTAAAGACGTGGATTTCCTCTCTCTCCATCAGTTTTCATGCCCTGCATCTCACTTGTGACGGACAGGATGCAAGGTGATCGCCTTATCGTAGACCACCTGGTTCTGAAAAAGATCTGATCCAAAAGAGTTTAATTCTATGCCAGGCATCACGGGGGCAATAAATAGTGTCTGAATGAGAAAATACAATGACAAAGCAGATTCTTGTCACTTTTGGAAACAGACTGGCCATACCCAGCTTTGTTATTTGTTCTGTAGTCTCCTTAGCCCTATTAATATGCAGGTACAAACAGGCATTCCCAAAACAAATGCAAATGGCTTGAGGATTATCCACTGCATAGGATTATCCACCCCCAGGCACGCTTTTATTACTATGGGGAGTCACAAAGTCTGCCAAAGTCAAAAATTTTCATGCAAAGAAGAATAATAAATATCTGACCAAATGAGCAAACCAAGATCCATTGAACTGGATATTGTTCTCACTGCCATCCGTAGATCCCACAACACACATTAGGGTCAGCTCAGCGTCCTATAAACTGTCTCAGGACAACTCAAGCCTCCAAAAAATAAACAGGCTGTGAACATCTTGTCTGAGAGGAAAGGAGAACACCCAGAAGTCCACAAATAATAGCATTATTCCATTAAAAGATGCAAGGCCAGTGAACTTCAGTACTGCAGGAGCCCTCCACTCTGCTAAGGGTCAAAGACGACTTTGAGAGGCATCAACTAAAAACTTTCAACGCCGATCGCAAGTCCCAACAACTGCCATCTGTGCAGACATGCATACATTGTGACATTTGCTTCCTTTTTCATAAAAGTGAAATTCTAACATTACATTTAAAAGAAAACAAGCATTCGTTATCATTTCTATAGAAGGATTTTACCTCCTGTTCAGTCATTACAGTCTATGTGAATAGGGAGGTTGCAGAGGGGAAGAGAAAAGAAGCAGATGTTTGCAGAGCTCCGGGCCAGGCCCTTTGGAAGGTGCTGGGTGTGTGGGAAGGGCATGTTGATGAACAGTCACCATGTGTTCCTCACTGCAGCAGAAATTCGGAGAGGACCACGGGGCCGAGGCTGTTCTCTCAGGTCTACGGACAGCCTGTGCTCAGACACCATGCTTGATGTGGCCATCTCCTCCTTCTAACAGCAAAGAGGAGAGGGAAAACCTGGAAGCCATCAAATGCCTCCTTCATCCCGTGAGTTTAAGTCTCAGTAGTCATGCGTTCAGATGAAAAGTGGTTCATTCTGGGCCACATGTGGATTTGATAAAGGTGCTGTGCCCATGTAACAAGGGAAGAGGAGTTATTTATTTCACACATCAGTTGGGACTCTGCGTAGGAACAACCTTCAAAAGCAAATTCAATTCTGTAACACAGTTTTGTCTAGACCAATCCCTTCTCACCACAGAGAGGAATAAGTCCAGTTGAGTTTTATGAACACGTATTTTTCTCTTCCACGGGAATATTTGCTTGACTGATCCCTGACAGATTCAGAAACAGATACAAATGCATTTGCTTAAGAAAACAAAGCCACACACAACACTCAGTCATTCAGATGATTTAGGAGTGGCTCCGGGTTGCTTTTGGCTGAGCGCGCTGGAAGAAGTCCTGCGTATACAGACTTACATTTTATACCAATACCTTGTCTCTCGTTCAGAATATTCCCCATTGGAGACCAGGCCCCACGTCTATGAAAAAATGCCTACACAAGAACTACCCTGCCACAGAGACATGCACCAAGCTGATTTTAAAAATTAAGTGCATATAAACATTATTTTATGTATGTGGTGGCAGTGAGTTAAACAACGGGTGGGAAGGAAGCCTGGCTCTCGTTTCATGTGCCCTCAGATATTTGCTGAGCCAGTGTAACCACGGTGATGACAAACAATTACAGGATTGTACCCAAATGCACCCTTTTCCTCAACATTTATCTTCTCCTCCCCACACCCGTGTAAAAAACACTCATACCCAGAAAGAAAAGCACCATGGCGCTGAAGTTCAAAACTATTAAATAAATAGAGCCTGTTCTATGAATACTCGTCTGTCCCTCTTTCATTGGCTTTTTGTGCAGAGAAGATATAAAATAGACCTTTGAGAATTCCATGAAATAACTCTGCTTTATGTTGGATAGCCCATAAAATGCACAATGAGAGCCATGAATATAATTTTCATACCCAAATTGAATTCCTAGCCTAGGCCGCAGTTGTGCCTTGACTAGTTGACTGGACTAGTTACTCTGAGCAGACTGCAAGGGAGGTGTAGACTCGCACACTGGACAATGAACTCCGCTTCCTTCTGTGGCTGCAAACAGCTCACCTCACACCAGGCAGGCTTCTTATAAATGGATGTTATCAGTCACAAAGCATTTGGGCCATAAAGTGAGGAGGAAACCGCCCCATCAGAGCTCCTTCTATCCTGCTGAGAACTGGGCCGTCGTGTCGTCTGCGTGTGCACCAGCCGTGCAGGGGGAGGGGCACAGTTCCTGAACGCACGCCTGCATGGGCTTTGAAAATGGCCAAGTGCCACAATTATAAGTTGTGAAAAGACACCAAATCCAGAAGGACTGATAAAAACAGAACCGGAAAATCGTTGTTATACCTACAGTCTGAACCAGGCCATTACTGCAGACCCCTCCCTGGTGTTGTCGGCAGTTGTGATGAGACCGTGAACTGAAGTACAGCACAGATTCAAAAACTCAGGGTTACGAGAAACCCACGAGCTGATCTAAACCAAACACCCTCATCCCACCCTCGAAACAGCAGGGCCAGAAGAGAGTGTGACCTGCTCAAGATGGGCAGAGCAGGCTCTCCAGTCCCTCAGTTTTCTCACCTAGCTGTGTCCTCACTAAAAGCATGAAGGCTGTAACAATATTACCCCAAAGGAAAAAAAGTTGAAAATTTTTAAGGGGAGAAAAATAACAGGCAATCAACAGGTGTCAGTGTGTGTGTATATGTGAAATATATTGATATGCGTATAAATATATACATAGAATGACATTTATGTATATTGTGATATTTACATATATTTGTATTCATTGTGCTAGGCAGAACAACGCACCCCCCCAAAGAGGTCCACATCCTAATTCCGGGAACCTTTGACTATGTCACCTTACATGGCGAAATGGACTGTGCAGATGTGATGAAGTTAAGGACTTTGAGGAGGCAAGATTATCCTGGATTGTCCTAGGGGGCCCCGCTGTCATCACAAAGGAAGGAGGCAGGAGGTCGGAGATGTGATGACGGAAGCCGGGGTCAAAGAGAGATTGGAAGATGCTATACTGCTGGCCTTGAAGATGGAGAAAGGGGCCGCTGGCCAAGGAATGCAGGCGGCTTCTGGGAGCAGGAAAGGCAAGGAAACAAATTCTTCCCAAGAACCTTTAGAAGGAATGCAGCTCTGCCAACAGCTTAATTTTAGCCTGTAAGTCCATTTCAGATTTCTGACTTCCAGAACTGTAAGATAACAAATTTGTGTTGTTTTAAGCCACCAAGTTCATGGTAATTTGTTACAGCAGCCATAGGAAACTAGTACATATATGCAGATTTTTATTTAAAAAAATATATATATATATGTGGCTCCTGTGGCTTACCAATTCAATTCCTTCCATTATGTTTTCTCCCTTTATATGAGGTAAATCCAATTTAAATAATCCTTTATCCAACTAAATCTTCAGGTGAATAAACTATCATATTAACATCACATAAAAGAGACCTAAATATTACATTTTTAAACTGTGCTTTACAGATTATCCTCAGTGAGATTCCATTTTAGATTTCTCTTGATACAGCATGATGCAGCATTAAAAAGAAGGGCTTTGGGGTCAGGCCGACCTGGGGTGGAACCCCAGCTACGTCACATACTCATAACTCAGGCAATGGGCTCCCGATTCCTAAACCATGGATTCTTCCTCAACATGAAGGGCACCGTAGTACCTACTTTGTGGTGAGGATTAAATGAGATTATGCACATGAAGGGCTTCTGATAAAACATTACCGATGTTCCCAACACAGTAGACAAGTCCTGGGTTAAATTAAGGACACTACACTGTACTTGAATTCATAATACCTGCCAGGTCACCCTCTCCCACCGTTACCTACACACCTCCTTCCTAGCTTTGCAAACTCCCACTGTCACCTCCCCTGTGAAGAAGTCCTCCTCACTTCTCCCACCCCCAAAATAAAGTTAAGCCCTCTTCATAGACACAGAAGGCACTTCTATTACTCGAGTGGTGGTAGCTCCTTTCCACCCCTGTCTCCCATCTCTAATGGCCTGGCTTGTACCTAGTAGGCATTCAGTAAACACACTTGAAACCCACTTGCGTCCTTTGAGGCCAATGGCTATAACCAGAGGTGCCACCTTCTCTGGAAAGGAAGGCAAAGACTTTGTCTTGGCCATGGGTCATTCAGATCAGCAGTCACAACAAAGCTCGTGGGTAAATATCACCCTGTGCCTACATGCAGCCAGTACTAAATTTGCTGGGGACTGAGTGAGATTTCTTCAGCAACAGCAAAAAAAGACTCTTGTTAATAATGGAGGAGAACTCACTAGGCCCTCTCATAGCACCATAGTCAGCTTCTCTATTTCTTGGCCATAAAAATTCTCGGGGAACTACAAACTTCTAATGAAAATTTCAAAGACACACTTAGGACGTGCCATTCGGGTCATAGAGATACATTCAAGATGTGTGCAGAGGAGAAGCCTCCACATAGAAATTACAGTGTACACGAAGTTCTTCTTCTGTATGGAGACCTCATGCTCATTTGCCAAGGGAGCAAATCAGGTCCAACAGCACGGCACCTACAATAAATTCATCCAGTCCTCCCACAGACAGATCTCTTTTTTGAGAAGCTAAATGTTATTTGGTGCAAATGACACAGAGGCTGATACAGCTGGATTTACAAATTAGGTTGAAAAGTTTGACGCGGTGAACTAGACTACGCCATTTAATTCATCACAAAGCAACTGATGTGTGTATTACGGCAAAGAGGAAGCCTGGCTAGCTTAAACTGTGTATTTTTTAAAACTTTATTATCTAATAGTCCTCAATTCAGAACCAATCTCAATGATTTTTAAAAGACATTCCTGTTTATTAGTAAAATAAAAAAGGCAACTTTTTACAGCTCTGTTTTCTTAAGAAACATAATGAGTAAGCACACCGAGACATTTTTAAACACTCACTGGAAAATGTTTTTGCCATTTAAATGTTCCACAGGCAGGTACAGAGGGGCAGCCATTTGTGTTAAGCTATATTAACATGCTTATTTAAAAAATAACTCTAAATTTGACAGGTTGCTCTGGCTTTAAAGTAAAATATTCAGAGAGTTCATAAAAAACCATGAGAGAAAACTGAAACCTTCCAAGAGGAATATCTCAATTTCCTCCAAGCTATGCAATTTAATTCAAGCCTCTTTCTAATTGTCTACATTTATTCAAAAGTGGTCTGGTGCAAAGGCCCAGTAATTACTGGACCGTCTACACTGATCCTGGGCTGATTACCACTCAGCATCTTCCGTCTCGGCTATCTATTTGAAACATCGTTAAATATTAGGGATTTCTGAGATTTGTTTTGTCATCACTCTACTCGTAACTTCTCTGCCACTCACTGCCAAGAGATTATGAACAAGAGCCTGCTGCTTTAATCTCAATTTGTTACACTAAAAATGCAAAATTAAAGAAAAATGAGGAAAGTTTAATATTACCAGGGAAAGTGATTGATCACATCGTGTCATGTTATGAGTTTTAATACTATAAACTGAGTTTTATGTTACTCTCTTCTAATAGTGACATATTTAACATTTTAAGACTGGATATAATAATTTTATAGGGTAAAATGGATATTATTAGATGATTATACTGTAGTACTTTGTCAAATTCTTGTATATTAAATACAAAAAAACTACAATAAAAATAAGAGGAAATTCCGCCTTCAGCTGAGTGAAAGAGGACGATCCATCCTCGACTCTCTTCTTGCGCACAGCATTATCCCAGCTCCACCTCAGGGATCTGAATGATGTCGTTTCTCTGGCATCAGATAGAAGCCAAGAACTGTATCCTATCCCCATGAATAATTTAAAACCATTTGTTGCTGGCTATCATGGCTGTGTCTTCGGCTTTATTCTCAGGCAGCACTCTCCCCAAAATCTCATTCCTATCTTGGAATGCATTTTCTAGGCAAACTGGAATCTTGAAGAGTCTTGAGGAACGGTTTATATATGGCCAGTTTAAGAGGGGCTGACAGACAACACGCAGGCCATGGGATGCTGAGCTTCTAGAAGTATCTATTCAACAATGCCACTTAGACCTCTGAAATTATAGTGAAAGGCAGATCACAATTCAGTAGAATCTACAATAGAACAGCAATTCCTCTGGGGGCAAAGATTTCACGTGCTTCACAAGGCAGGTGGGCACAAGACCTGAGCAGGTCATATCCAGAGAACACAGAAATCAGGCTTCACACTCAGTTACCGAGATTTCAGACCACACCCTGAGCACACAGTGAGGGTCTGACGGGGGCTCCAGCTGGGAGCAGCCCTGCTCAGACTGCTGTTCACAACTGCATGTGGTCTGTCTTCTTCCTCCTATGCACTAGGCACTGAGTTAAGCATTTCAAATCTATTTTCACTCATCTTCACAATATGTGTAAGGATGCACTGTCATTATTCCTTTATAGATTAGTGTATAACTCGCTTGTTCTCCTCCCTTTCTCAACACACATACTTCTGACTCACTGCTCCCCTTGTGGCAGGAACATCATGATGGTAAAGGCTTTATTCTGCTCGAGGAGCCTGGACAAGGCAAGAGGCGTTCAATCCTTTCTCCCTCCTTACTCTTTTTGAGCAATAAGTTACTTACAGAAAAAGGAAATTAAGAAAGTGAGGATGCCATGAATAAAAACAGAAAATAACCCTGTGTCTTCCTACCCCTAATTTCACATGAGCTTAAGATTTGGCACCAGCTTGAGGGTTTGACAAGGACACGCTCAACAAAGCAAACAGAGCGATGTTCTCGCAGTGTGGGGTCCATTGGTTTACCTGGGTAAAGGCACTCAGAAGTCCCGTTCGCCATCACCTCAGGAAGGAGCAGGGCTGCATGCGTCAAGGTGAGGACACAGACAGGAATCACAAAGGTTTCTCAACACCAGCTCACCTGTTAGTGACTCTCCACCAATCCACTGTTTGCATGAACAGAGGCCTTGCATCCCTCTGAACACACAGTCATTTTCTCAATACGGTAACAGCGAAAAGCAAAAATTTACCTTCACTTTCAAATGCTAAGAGCACACTAACATCCTAAACATCTTCTAACATTTTTCCTCCCTGCTTTCATCTATTCTCAAACATATGTATTCCACATCTATGTCATATTGATATATATACAATATATAGATTTAGATATAACCACAAGTAAATGTAGAGATACAGATATAGATTTAGATTATATAGGTATATGTGGTTACATTTCTCTTAGCTTCATAATTCATATATCTATGGTCATAGCAGCAGGCCTAGTAGAAATACATCAAACAATAAGAACACCCACCATGGGTCCGCAAGGTTCCCTCTTACGTTTTCTTGGCCATTTGAGAGGTAAATCAGACCCAGGATCAGCCTGTCATTGTTATCCACCCAAAGGACCTAGAAAAAGAGCGGGCCCTGAGATCTGGAAGCATTTCACTCTATTCTGGTAGTAATGCACAAAACAGAAACTCATCCAACAGTCAAGTCTATGTGGAAAAAGTCACATCAGTAGATGCACACACTGATCCTCATTTTGGGTCCAAAGGATAGATTTTGAGTGTGATTTATTATTTCAATAATCCAAGTTCCCTGACTCACCTGACTAGAACTTAAAAGAATTCCAGGAAGCCTCACAGACCCAAGCCCAGGCTTCGTGACGGTCTGGCACTGGAATTCAAAGATGGTAATTTGACCATCACAGCTCTTCTTTTCCTGTCTCTGGCTTTTATGAGGTGCAGCGCCAGTCAAAGCGGTTGTACACGTAACCCTTCCAGACGGGCATCTTTTTCCTTTTAGGCTGATGATAAGAACTGTGGGCTTCAAGGTAGGCATTTGTCATGGGGAAGGTGGGGCAAGCATCAGAGTGGGGTTGAGTGAGGGCAATTTACCCAGGGCAGCAAATGTTTGCAGAGTGGTTCTATTTGAGAAGTGTTGGGAAGGCTGTATGCATGTGTTTTACATCCTAAAATATTGTCGGCACAGAGCTCTTCCCTCTTACCCGTGTGGAAAAAAGATCATCAACACGGGTCCAGATCAAGCATCCCTATATTAAGCCCAGAGTTTCGACCAAAGCATGAAGACATATTTGGCCTTGAAGAAGAATTTATTGACAGTTGTTCCTTGTTAAAGAAAACCAACCAACCCACCAAACAAAGAGGAAAAGATATTAGAAGTCAGAACTTGCCTCAAAAACTTTTATTGATATATTCTAAAGATCAAACTATTAGACTAGCCACTTAGTTATACAGGTCTACTCAAAATTTAACTATTTAAAGCTTTAAAATGGCTTAATTTAGTAATAATAAAAGTAAACAACTTTACATTCGTGCACTGGCTTATGATTTTCAAAAAATGCCTCATCAGAGGCTCAGACCCACCTTACTGGAGTGGTGGGTTTTACAAGGTGGGCCCGTGGTTTTCTTAAGTCTGTAGAACCAGCTGGAAAGAGCTGGAACACCTCATCAATGCTCTTTCCACTCTGCCCCATATTGCTGTGGCTGACTCTCACTCACCCCTCAAGTCTCAGCCCAGTTCCCAGTTACCCCTTCTCAGGAAGCCTTCCTAGAGAGGTTAGCTGACGCCCATGACGCCTCTACCCTCCCGCGCACTCACGTATCACGAAGTGGACTAACTGCAGGCCCACTTGTCTATCTGGACTCTGGGCTCCCTGAGTCAGAAACCACATTGGTGTTGTCTTTATGAATTCAGTCTCTTAATGAATGGATGAAGCCACCTTCCCATCACCTACCTGCGCCCCACACCCTGTACCCAACATAATGCCAGGCATGTGGCATGTAGTGGGAGCTCACAGAACACGCCAGCAAAATGAATGGCAAAGTGGACAAGACATATGGTGGTTGCATTTATTAACTATGACTTTGATTTCCGAAAAAGCAATATTCCTGCTGTGTGAGATGGTTACCTGGATTACCCAGGCACTCTGTAACACTGGAGAAGACTCGAGTTGTCTGAGTTGTTGAGTCTAACGCACCCAGAGCATTAGAGCCGCAAGATGCTACAGTGAAAACAGTCAGATTTCGGAGTCGAAAACAGACAGACTCAAGTTCAAACCCTGGTTCTGCCACTTCTTAATTGGGTGACGTTTGATAAGTTAATTAACCTCTCTGAGCTCAGAGTGGTGATATTAATATCTCTGAATCTCCAAAGGGCAAATAATAAAATCATCCTTAGGAGGTAGACATAAATAAGATGCGTATATGAAGAACTCAACAATGTGTGTTAGATTAAAATAACTCATTAAAATGCTGCAAAAAGCAAGGGTGAGTGGGAAGAGGAGAGAAAGAAAAGCCAGCTTCGAACTTGGTGAGGGAAAAATAATATTATTAATGATCTTATTTATAAAGCGTGTTGAGTGAGTAAGACATTTTACCAAACAGAGACAATAAACAGCATGGTCTCTGTTCTCACTTAACCATCGCAAAGACATAAGACAAACCTTCTAAGTGTCTGACCAAGTAAGATGTTTCAATGGTGTTTTAAGGCAAATGAAGAACTCACGTTGCTCTTGTCACTGCTGCACATTATTTATGTTTGCAAAGTAGGTAAGTGATCACATACACCTCCAAAAAACCTGGAGAAATGCTAGAAAAAAGGAGGAGACATTGTTGGCGATACCTTTATCCCACAACTTAAAAAAAAAAAAGATAGATTCCAAGAAAAGCTATAATGGCATCAGAAATGTCAAGAAATACAAAAAATAATTACTATTCTGGAAGAAATTACTAGAAATACTAGTAAATGTATCCTTTAGATCTAAATGCAAGTCTGGGCCAAGGTAGGGCAGAATTAGAACTTCGAAGGCTTGCTCTGCTGCTGTACTTTGAGTGGAATCCATCCTCTGACTCTCATGGACAGACGATGGTATCAGAGCTCACCGACCAGGGACCACGTTCTTGTTCCATCCCACCCTCATTTCTGTGCACTTTTTGCATCTAAACTCTGTGAGGGGGGTGGCCTCTACTTTGCTGCTTGTGATACATAGAAACAGGTGGTTTATCTTGGCTCCTGCCCCTATCAAAACCAAAGAAACATCCATCTCATAAGTGAGGGTGTTTGTAGGGAGCACTGTGGTTGAGTTTCAAATTGTCAAAAATTATAAAGCAGCCATTTTCTAAGTCATGCTACCGCCGAGCTAATTGCAGGGACTATTTTATATTATGACATGTTCATGGCACAACACGATGGTGGCACATGGACTTGTCAAAACAAATAAACCTTTTTTTTTTTAATGGAATCTATTGCACAAAATGCTCAACAAATTATGGGGTAGAGGCAAATGTCTATTACACCATCAGCACTTAATACCTGGAGAAAAACAGTGGAAACTTTCAGGAATTCACTGGGAAACTAATTGAGCACAAATGCAAGGCTCTAGTAGAGATGGAAGGGTAGGCAATGATGCAGCCAAGACAACGTGCTCCTTATAACTCAGACATCCACGGGGGCACAGCCCCATCCTCAACACAGCTCACCACCCAGACGGCCAATGGCTTGGTGCAGAGTCTCAGAAGAGACCTCGAGGCTCTGCTGTGGCCAAGAGAAGGAAAAAAGAGAAAATCCTCAGGTTATTGGGCTGGATTCACTCATGGTCACTAAAAGGCAGAGATTGGTTTAGCCTCCAGATTGCTACCTTCTTGTTTTTAACCAGAGATGAGAGAATTGGCCCAAAACCAGAATGGCAAATAGACATAACTGACGTTGTCAATCAAAATCTAAGAGAAGGGGCCTGCTCTAAAAGGAAACAAATGCAAATGTTGAGGGAGACCTTTAGCATGAGTGTGGGGACATGGGCCCATCACACCCTGTGCATCAGAGATGAAATGACAGAGCCTTTGTGAAGGTCGTTTGACAAGATGTATCAAAAGCCCTTTCATACTCAGGGTACCTACTGAAGAAAGAAAGGAACATTGCACAGGGATGGGGGAGCAAAGGATACTCATCAGAGCTCAGTTTATATTAATTTTTTTAAAAATAGAAAATAATCTATAGGCGCATCAAAACAGAACTGGTTAAGTAAATAATACATCCATGAAACAGATTGCTTTGCAACCACTAAAAATGATATTGTAGGTGAAAATTTATTAGCATGGAAGATCTTCACATAATAGATTAAACAAACAGGTTATAAAACAGAATGTAAAATATAGTCTCATTTTGGAGAACATAGTGTATTATATCCCATTATATTAGCTATCACATCATATATAAAAACTATTTGGAGTCATATTTACTAAAAGGCTAACAGCGGTTATCTCTTCATTGTGGGATTTCAGACTATTACTTTTTCTTTTTGCTCACTTTGCTAACTTTTTAAAAAAATAACATGTTTATCTAATATTAAAGGGAAACCATTCGGAATAAAAAAAAATAAAGTGAAAAGGAAGAAATAGGTGACACTAATGCAAATTAAAAAAAAGAAGAAGAAAAAACAAAAGAAAAAGCCCACAAACCCACAGCAGAGGAAGCCAGATGCAGACACGCATCTGCTGTTGCTGTAGACAGGCCCGCTTCCTTCAACCTGTGATCAGTCTGGGTCATTTGTTTCCAAAGTGTGAGACTGAGCACTGGTCACAGCCTCCTTCTCTGTTTCTGAATGTAATATAACAAAATCCTGCACAACCAGCCGCTGGGGTGATGGTGGAAGGTGCCTGACTTTGCGAGCACGTTCCAAGGGTTTAATAGTTCATCATTAGCTGGAGACACAGCACACAGAATACTCCACACATTGATTTTTTTTTTCCTACCAATTCATTTTAAAGAATAGTGTTACTAAATCTAAAATGAGGCAAGACTGCCTGGACAATAGTAATTCATTAGACAGGCTAGCATTAACCACTGCGACGTGTCTTTAAAATAAACATGGTGTGAGACTCGGAGCCGGCCACACACAGATCTATAATTAGACTCTTGCTGGCAGGACGATCGAGATGTTTGGGTAAGTGATGCCAGCCGCTTTATTCACCGAGGGACAGCAAGTGACTTCACCAGCACATGGTGATGCAGAGGCGCTTGGAGATGGTGGCCCCCTCCCCGGTATAAAAGATGCCCCTCTCCTGGAAAACCTCCAGGGCGCATGTGAGGAAAAGCAGAGGATCAGAGCTCAGAGGCCTCGTGGCAGTAGCCCCACACCAGAGAACTCACTCCAGGTGAGCCGCCTCTCCTCACTCTTATACCTCATCAATATTAAGGCCATTTCGATGTCATTTCCCCATGTGAAAAGTATTTCTTTCTTTAACCTCATTTCTATGGTGAAGTCAGGTCAGTTGAAAGCAGGCTGAGTGTAACGTCGCTTTCTCCAGACCAGATTACTGGAAATGCCCACTTTTTTTTTTTCAAATCACTTGCATGGTTTTGGTGTTGTTGCCAAGACAAACCTATAAAAGGATCATTTTTCAAAAGAGAAAGGGTTTGAATGAATGTAACAGAGACACAGGTTTGCTTCCTGGGTAAACCCCTCCCAGAGAGCAAGCCTCGCCTCGCACAGATCCGCCAGTTCTTGCCTTAACTCCACGTGGTGGGTGTCGCCTTTCCTTGTATCACTCTGTGCACAATTCGTGAGTGTTCTCATGTGCTAAGGACACTCGCAACATCCTGAAAGAATCAGCCTAGCTTCACCCTGAGCCTAGTGCCAGAGAGACTGTCGACTACAAATGTGGCGTGAAATCATTCTCATGTGGAAAAAAAACCAAGCAATGCATGGAAATACTTGAAGGGCATACATCCTTTTAACATGAAGAACAGAAGGGCTGTACAACAACTGCTTTAGCTAAACTTTTACTGTTTGTTTATTTGAGATTGTGTTTGGGGGAATGCCTCACGAGGACACACTATCTCGAAAGAATCACAAACATTATCCAACAGCCTTTAGTCAATGTTGCTTTACACAGTGTGCTGTTTCCTTCTCTACAGGTGAAGGATGTCTGCAGGAGAACGTTGATAGGCAGAGAGGAGGACGTGAATGTTAACACACGTGCACATAATGGGTGCGCTTCCTGGGGAGGTGTGCAGTGTGCCCTCTTCACTGAGTCTCCTTGGCCTGGCCATCCATAAGTCTACAGGACGCCAGCAGAGCCTACCAGTTCATCATAGAATCCCAGGGAAAACGGCATGTTGGTAGATTAAGGCAGGAATTTGGAGGAAGAGAACTCGGGAACTTAACAGCCCCAACTCCAGCTTACCACAGGGGGCCGTGTCAGCAAAGCACACTCTTTCCATGCCTCCAGTTTTCCAAACTATGAAACAGACAAAACATAGTCCACCGACACACCTCCCAGAGGCCTTGCAACAATGTGGGAGTGCAGTGAAGAGCAGGGAACCGCAACAAATGTCCGATGCTGTTTGCTCTGTTTCAGTGTGTCCACATGAATGCACATGTGCCACGACAGTAGAAGATGGAAAGCTCTAGAGACCTTTATTATCGAAACAGTCTGCCTTAATTAATTTGCATTCTCTGGAAGCCCCGCCTTCCAGCCCCCTTTAGGAAGGCAATCGATAGATAGCTGACCCAATGCAATGGGTCCTCCCTTCATAGCGGCAGAAACTTTCGTGCGAGGTGTAAAAGAGATCAAAGCTTTTTTTCCTTCACATATTTTTCTTTCTTTCCTTCTCCACTTTAGAGCAGTAAGGTGATGTTTATGGGATGGAGAGGGGAGCTTGCAGGCAGAGAAGATTTTGTTTGGAAGTTTCCCTTTGGATGGGCCAGCAAAGGGCCAGGAGCCAGGTGTTTTGTCCTGAAATTGTTTGCCACTGGGGTCCTTTCATCTCTCTCAGTATTTGTCACCTACAGATTTGACTTCCATGTCTTCTACAGCTTCATCAGAGTCACTCAGATGAAGACTGAAGAACACAGAACCCGTGGCAGCCCTGCACACACTGTCCATCACTATCATCTTTAGTGAGGGCCATCGTGAGTGACGTCCACCATGTCCATCATCCCCCAAGGGGACGTCTCACTGTCCCCTTGCCTCCACTGCATTTCAGTTCCAGCCTCACCCCGCAGCTTCCTCCAGGTATCTGCTCCTCCTTCAGGGACTCCTCTACTCAGAAAATGGCCCTTGGGGTTACTCTTCCCAGAAATCTGGGGGTCAGCCTCATACTTCCCTCAGCCCAGTCCCCATCCCATCCAATCCATTACAAAACCTCGCCACCTCTGCCTCCCACACATGTATCGATATTGGCCACTTGCTGCCTGCTTCACCGCCACTCATTTAGGCCAGGCCATCATCTTCTTTCCCCCATACTTGAAAAGTCTTCCCCTTTCAACCCACTCTTCACCCAGCAGCCATGACGAGCTCTTAAAAAATATACTTCAGATCATGTCATAATCTCCTTGGAAAAAACATCAGTGTCTCATGTTTTCACTTAGCATTAGGGCCATAAGTCCTGGCCCTAACATAACCCACAGGTCCTGCCTTTCCGGTTGCTACACATTCTGACTTGGCCTACCCAGTCTCCACCCACAATTATTCCCTTTTGTTTCCCCGACTAAGCCAAGTGGCCCCCTCTGGAACGCTCTTCCCCAGCCCTCCCTGGCAAACTCCTACTCTTCCTCCAGGGCTCAGCATCAACATTACTTCAGGGAAGACCTCCCTGAAGAGTCCCCCTTCTTCAAAATCTAAATCAGGACCCCCATTTTTAAAATGTCAATTTGTTATTATAAATTTATTTGCATAGTATTCATTAAATGTCTTCTGAATGAAAAAATAAATAACTCATGAAGACATCTTGTCCTCCTACGAATGTCCAGCTCGTTTCTTCATTTTTCTGCAAGAATAACTGGTCAAATACCTTGCTATGGTCCAGATATAGAATTGCTCTCTCAATTTTTTCATTGATTAATTTTTTTAAAGCTTTCAAAGGAGAAAATGCAGTTAGATTCACAATGCTTGTTTCCATAATTTTTATTTATTCAACAGACATTTGCCGAATGCCAATTATACATCAGCACAGGGCTAAGAGGTGAAGACATGGAGAGGTCACGGACACTGTCCTGAGAGAACTGCTTTCTCTTCCAGGGATCTCAGACGATCTCTTTAATAATGTCTTGCAGAAGACTGCTCAAGCAAACCAGTATGTACTGGGTGAATCTACCAACTTATTGTTTTTGAAAACTAGAGTGACATTGGTCTATTTCTGGGTACTTTCCCAATTTTCCCAATCCCTCTAATGTCACCGACAGTGCTCTCATCTGTAACTTGTTTCCATGTCTTCAGATGGAATTGACCCAGTATAGGCCATTGAAACAAATTTCAAGTATCTTGGAGACACTGCCACAATTTCTTTTTTCCTCCTCCCTTCTCCTTCCCTCCCTCGCTGTTGCTCCCATCCTTCATCACAGTACCTGTCAGTGGAAGGTATTAGATACATACACATGGCCCTGCTGTTGAGAAGTGTTTTCTAACATATCAGCTCATGGTTATACAATCTAGAATTTATCTAAATATAATAAACAGCCTTACTGATGCAAGACATTTTATATTATAGTCACTTATCTATTTGCCTTGCAATTATTTTAATAAGAAAATATTTCAGTGACATCATAAGCTCATCACAATAGTTCCTGCAATGAGTTCACTATTTTTTCTCCTCTGCAATCTTACATTATAACAGATGCTTCTTTGTCATTTCCTAAAGTAGTACTATGATAAAAGGAATAGTCTGGAAATCCCCAATGACAACTTTCTTGCAAGAGACCATTTAAAATTACATAACTGATTTAAGTGGCTTCTAAATATTTTCTGTTAATAGTGCAGGTTTAAATTCTAGTTCTCCAAGAAAGCATTTCAGAGGGGCTCCTTAGTTTGCTTAATTACAAACCCAGCAGATGTCCAACAAAGGGCGTGACCTCCATGGGCTCCACTGAGGGGCAGAGGCAGCTGAGTGGTAGACATCCTCCCGTGTCTGGGCTGGGACGGGTGCACCTGCAATCTGAATTCCGTCTCCACCGTGCCACAGAAGCCCCGCCCTCCCCGTCAACAAAGACGGGCCTCTTCCCTGTCCACGCTTCCTTGATCTCACCTCAGCATCTAATGCCCCCTCCCTGGCAGCTCTACATCTGCACCGGTAACTGGCTGCACCTCCTTCCTTCCTACAGGAGCATTATCACCTACTGACACTGGGACCTCTTCTTTATTTTTATGTTTTCCTTACAGACCTCACACGTTTTCCTGGCTTTAGCCACGAGTGACTAATCACACACAAATCTTTATTTTCAATCTTACCTCCCCTCTAAATCTTGGGTCTATTATTTCCAGCTATTTCATTTCATTTTAGGACATTGTCATTTACATATGAGGGTAATGGTATGATGAGGATGATGGTGGTGATGGTGATGATGATAATGACGATGATGGTGATGGTAAGATGATGATGGTGATGGTGATGACGGTAATGATGATGGTAACGGTGATGAAGATGGTGATAATAATGGTGGTGATGGTGATGGTGATATCAACAGGACCTCACCTCTGGAGAAGATGGTCATTCAGAAGATAACTTAGAGAAATAGAAAGAAGAACAAACCTACTCTAATAAACCTGAAGATCCCCGAAAGAAAAAGACCCCCCGGTGCGGGAGACAAATAAGCAACAACAAACATATACCTGTACATATTTACATATACATAGATACACACTTATACATGTGTGTGAATGTATATATATATTTATATACATGATACATAGTTAAGTACCGTGAAGAAAAACAGAGCAGCTAAGTGAAGAGAGAATAAAGAAAGATGGTTCCATTTTAGATACGATGGTGGGGACAGCTCCTCTGAGAAGGGGCGTTTGAGCTGTGAGCAGAATGAAGTTAGGGGAGAAGCTGAGCAAAGATCTAAGGAAAGGGGGCTCCAAGAAGCACAAATAATTTTTCAAGGATAATATTTTATCCACCACAACATGGAGCCCATTCTCGGGACATAGATGACGTCACATATTTGTTGACGAGAATATGGAAAAATACAGCGTTTATATTGGGCCTCAGCAACATTTCCAAATGATAATGAAAAATATTAGATATGAGTCTTTCCCCAAACCAGAAATATTTCTAGCATTAGTGAAATTAATTGTATTTATAGGTGGACTCACTGTCAAGCTTTCATCTAAAAAAATACTTATATTTGAAAATCTAGGAAGACCTTATAAGTTTAATCACCCACGTTGACTTGTCCATCAAGAGCTGTTTTGCAGAATCTTCCTGCCATTTTATTATTTAATAAAGTGAAGAAATCCCACAGTCATCTGGAGGCATTCATGACAGACCAATGGGCCGATTCAGAGGCAGCGGCTGTGTCCCACCCCCAGGAACCTCCACCACATGTCCTGGGATTGTGGCCCTGGAAGGTGAGCTATTCTTCCTGCCACACCTTAGCCAAATTCTGAGGGACGGATACTCCTCCTCACCAAGTTTGCACTGTTCCAGATCCCAGGTCATTTGCTGGAACTGGGTGGACAGGGCTAGCGGGGTGGGTCATGAGTTAATCGTGTCACATGGCCTTGGCCTGGCAGGAAAGGCAGACTATGTGGGGGCCTCCAGAACTCCCGCCTGGGGCCTGCTCTTCTTTACCATCGATCTTATTCTCAACAGTTAATTCTTGTCTTCTTTGAGACAATTCATTAACTTGCACATTCTCTATGAAACATCCTACAAGTAAATACGACAGGAAGGGCCCCCAGTGCCTCGTGACAAGCGTGTCAACCACCCCTCCCTGGCCCCTGTCAAGCCCACATCAACTCTGCTGAGGACAAATTTGCCGGGCTCCCTGTGGGTCTTGATTCACATTCTTGGGATTGTAAGGCCCTGAGGCTGGGGCTGACGGCGTGGACCTGCTTGGTCCAGCTTTTGGCGGAGTTGGTCCTCAGAGGGCAGAGCCCAGGCAAGGCGAGGGCGGCTGCCTTGTCTGCCTCCATTTTCCCTTCATCTTCCCCGGGTGGTATCTCCACATGGCTATCTCCTCCTCCTCCAACATCTGCCCTTCTCCCATTCTCCCTGGCCTCCTCTCCGGGACATGTTCACTATTATTGTGTACCCCCAGAACCCACAGATTGAAGCCCTAACCCCCCATTTGGATGGGGGCCTCTCCCGGCCCCTCAAGCTCTCTTGAGCCTCCCTCCCCTGCCGGCTGCCCTGGGCCTCCCTGTCCTCCTTGGCTGGGCACACGAAGTGGTTTCCCCGCCAGCCCTTGGTCCTTCTCTCCCTCAGCCTGGACTCTCTTCTAGTGGCTGTCTGATGTTCATCTTCCTGGACTGGGGGAAAATATCACCCAGGGGCCCTGACAGCGACCTAAAATTCTCTTCTTCAAGACTCTAGTCCTTTCTCTGTTGGTTGCACTTATTCTGAGATTCATACATGCATTGGTTCATTTGACCACCATGCGTATGCCCAGGAGAAGGTAAACACCCTTGAGAGATGGGAGCTTGGTGTTTGATGCTCCCAGCATCCCAGGTGCCTTGACCCAAGCGAGACACAGAGCAGGTACTCATGTCTGACGGATGGAGGAAGGAATGCCATTGCTGCTCCCTGCCAAGGACTATGCAGCCCCGAACGTCTTCATATGTCTTCATCTGGGTAGTCCCCCTGGCAGGCAGCAAGCCCAGTATCCAGCATGCAGTAGGTGTTCAATACATGTTTGCTGAAAAAGATAATGAATGAAGTGAACAAATATTGAAATCAGGGTTGCTTTGCATTCCTGCATGACCCCCATCTACCATCTAGTGGCGGGAGAGGGCAACTTCAGGATGAGGAGCTTTTGGAGAGAAATCAAGGGAAGCACAAAAAAGGGACAAAGGCAGGTGAGCGCTTGGTGGGGCGGCTGGGCTTCAGCCACTTCATACAGCAGAAGTGCTGACGATTCTGCTGTGTAGCCAAATCTTGATGTTATTGGGGGAGGTAAAAGGATGAATGCAAAGGAAAAGAAACCCCGGGGTGAGATGCGTGTGTAAGCCTCCGCGCGACTCCATTGGGGAGACTGTGCGTCCGCGGTCACGTCTGACACCTGATCGGGGCAATCGTCGGGCAGGTCCACTGTGCTGCTGACTTTGTCAGGGATCAGACACAACAGAAGCTTTAACTGAAGGATACAGGGACATCGTGTTTCACATTTCCGTAGTAAACCAAGAAATTATTTGGAGAAAGTTAAAATAAATCGAGAAGAGTAAAGAATGTAAAACTGAAGCAGAAGGTGAAGAGAGGGTGTAATAGAAAGGACAAAGATGCTTAAAGCAGAAAACCTGAAAGATACATGCAACGCTCATCACATAATATCATAAAACCACAGTAAGACTGGATGATCACCAAGCACCTGTGAGATGTGGAAGAGTTGTGTGACCCGCTGGACCTCAGTCTCCACGTGTAGAAACAAGAATATTGGACAACGGTCTCTGACAAGTTTTCCAACCTTCAAATTTTGTAACTGTCTGATTTTAAAATTAACTTAAGGCAAATTCCTAACCAAAACCTTAATGTATATTCATAACAGGTATGTGGCTTTTAGCTATTTCTTTGAACAATTGTTTTCTTTCTATAGGGGTTCATCTCAAACTCAAGGGCAGTGATCCTGAATAAAATGTTACATGGTTCATTAATATTTTAGGCTGCACCAAGGTTGTGTGAAAACCTAACAGAGGCTTCCAGAGAGCTAAAAAGATGTAGGGATCCGAGGGAATGCGTGTGTAACAGTGGGCCTGCCACACTGCGAGCAGCAGCGAATCAGGCCACACAGGTGGCAGCCGCATCACAAGGCCAACATCGGCATCACAAATAGGCCCTGAGAAATGCTTTCCAAGATGAGCCACTGGCCCCCGTGTCTTAATAAATCCTAGGCCCCTACTTAACTTCAGGCTACAAAGACAACCGTGGGCAGGAGCCAGTTTCATTCTTTGGGAAATGAGCAGGGGGCAGTGGGGTTTCCGAAGCTGCCTGCCCTTCCCTCCCGCACTCCCACGCCCACACTCTCCACGCTGGGGAATTGCTCACATATGTCGTGGGGGACCGCAGGGCAGGGCCATCTTCTACCAGCGGGCAATAAAACCCTCCGAAGGCATGAACAGAGCCCCTGAAAGCCGCCCGTCCACCGCCCCCGCAGGCAGCCTGCGCTGGGTACTCTCTGCTTTCCTGCCCCATATCCATCGCTCTGTCCACCATCCACCACTGAGCAGAGGCGCATCCAGAAGACATGCTCCCCGGCACCCCGCAGCGATGAGCTGAGTGCCCCCTGAACTCCTCTTCGGTCTCCGCTGGAACTCTGCCTGACTCTCCCTGTCCAAGATAAAGAACCAAAGCCTTTGGTTTCAGAGTCTACCTCCATTTCAGAATGACCAGGACACATATGAAGCAGCCTAGTTAACGTATGAGCCGTGGCAAGCGCTAGATAACTTACTATACGGAATGCTTAGAAATTAGTTCACATTTTCCCCCTAACAATCCAACGAAGAGCTGATGACACAATGCCACGGGCAGACACATCTAAAAGCAGGCCAGAGGACCTGAGCATCTGAGGTTGTTCACTTGGCTTTATTGTGATTCCTGTCTGTAGAGGGTACAATCAGCTCTTCTTTAATAATTATTAAATACTACTACTAATAAAACACTATATTTCATTAAGGGTGTCATCAGCTTACCTTTTTAGTCTACCTGAAGTCTTCACCTTTGTGAGTATAAGAAGGAACCCAACTATTTGTGGCTGGCCAAAAAAACTTATTGAACAGGGGAAAATGACTCACTTCTAGTGAATCAAATAAGTAATGGAAATTTCCTGATTCATAAATGCAATACTATTAAAAGAAAAAAAAAGCCAGTGCAAACAGACCATGCTATTTAATGACAATTTTATGGGACTCGAAAAATCATTGTAACTCAAGTAAATTTCTTCGAAGTAATTCCAACTTACATTTGTGTATCACATTAAGGTTTACAAAACGCAGCCTATGGTACCGTTTGCCACAATAACACCGGGAGGGAGATGGGGTAGAGACAGCCATTCTCTCTGTATGGCTGTGGAGACTGAGGCGTGCACTGACTGTCACATGCTCATTTAAGAAACAACTGGGCTTGAAAGCAGCCCACGGAAATGAAAGGCAACATCTCTGCCTTCAGACAGCTCGGAGCCACTGGGAGAAGCGGAGGGTTTGTTGTTACTTTCCAACACAGCAATAAGTGCCATCACTGGGACACCCTGTGTGCGGGGAAACCGGGAGGAGAGTCACGTGCCCAGCCCGGGAATGGGATGGGGGTGCAGGAAGAAAGGGAGGGCCAGCACAGGCTTCCTGCGTGTGGGGGTGGGGCGAGGGTCTCCTTGACTGGAGTTTTAGAAGAAAGAAGGCACAGAAAGTAAGCGAGAGCCAAGCACCTTCAAGAAACGCACATTGTTTACTATCTTGTGATGACTTGCAAGGCCCAGGAAGGAATTCGGAGTTTTTCTAAAAGTAATAGAAAATTACTGAAGATTTCAACAAGGGAGTGGGAAGATTTAACACGTGTTCCAGAAAATTCCAGTGGTGGCCATACAGAGAGAGTGAACTGGAGGGGATGTAGTCCCAGGCAGAGAGAGCGTGGTGGTCACCCCCAGGGCTCAAAGAAGAGCGAGACCAAGGCCTGAGCAGCGGGTGGAGGGTAGAGGCCAGATTCTCACTCGCGGAACGGACAGGTGCGTGGCTAAGAGGGAGAAGTCAGGATGACATGCTTGTTTTCAGCCTGGGCGACCCGGTGAGCAGCTGGCTGTACCCCTTCCTGAGACAGAGTCGCTGGAGCGGGACCTGAGGGGATATTTCCTGCACTTGAGGTTCTTGCACACCATTTCCATCGACGTGTCCAGAGCGCAGGGCTGAGCTGAGTGTGGTTAAGGGTCCCAGAGTGTGGCTCACACTCGCTGTGGAGGGAGACAACCTGTGTCCCTCCTTTAGTGGATAGAGGGAAAGTGACGTGCAAGGGAGAATGACACTGAGACCCAGAGAGCTGGTGATGGAAAACCAAGTGAGGAGGGAGGTTGGAGAAGAAATTCCACTGAAGGATCAAGGAATATAAGGAACGTAACATTCCTGTTGTTATGTTTTTTAAAAAGATACCACTTGGAGATGCACATTGAAGTATTGAAGTTGAATGTCATGATGTCTTGGAATTACTTAAAATCTTCCAAGTCAAAACACCGTAACAACAAACTAAAAGGTAGCAACGAAACTTGGCAAAATGTTTTAATTGTTGAATCTGGATGATGAAGAATACATGTGCATGTGTGTGTGTGAGATTTCCCGTAGAAAAAAGTTAGAATAAAATGTAGAATAAAAGGAAAAAATAATCACGATATTCAGCTATGAGGTCCTTGATAACCTTAACACAAGACATTTCAATGAAGTGGGTGGTGGTCTTCAAAGCAAGGATGGGGAGGCGTAAGGTGATGGTGAACTACTCTTTCAAGAAGACTGACTTTAAAAGAAAGGACAGGGCACAGTAGATGGAGAGGGATCAGAGGACCAACCAAAGGAAGGTTTTTACTTGGTGGTGTTCTGGGGAAGAGGATGTCTCAAGCATGAAGGAAAAAACCAACAGAGAAGAAAAGATCGAATCTGGGAGAAACTGGCTAATGGACACACGTGCTCAGTACACAACACACCAGGTCTTCAGAAATGCCCAGCAGTGTGTTTATCCCTACGAACGTTAGTTCTTAACTTACATAAGGTCAACCAGAGCTTTGATCCCTCTGAAACAAGAGCTCAGAACTCCCAAATGTCCTGTTCTGATCCAGTGACGGTCCTCTGCCCATCTCTTGAACACGGGCGGTAGTGTCTACATCCCTTACCTTGCAGGGTCACTGTGGTGAGCCACGGGACAATGGATGTCTAAGTGCTTTGAAAAGCGGTAACACGTCACATAAAGATCACTGTCACCAGTACTACCCTACCTGCACCGCATCAGGCAGAACAGAGCAGTTTGGGGTTTGCAAGCCCAAGAACCCTGGACCCTGACGGTGTATCCGAAAGATATTCGCTGTGTCACTTTGATGAGGTGCCCTTCTCTGACCTTCTATTTTTTCACCTGTAAAAGGGAGTTAATAATGCCAACTTTGAAGAGTGCTGTGAGACTTCAATGAGATAAAATAGATAAAAAAATCTACCTCAGTTCCTGGCACATAGGCGGTCTTTTTAAACATAGCTTTTTGTTGTTGTTGTTCTGAACTTACCTCCCACGACTGAAAGATGACCGTCTAGATCTGCACTGAGACAGCTCACTGCACAAAACTGTCTGACTGGTGTCCTTCTCGGCCTTTGTCGTTCTGAACTAAAAGGGCTCCCCTTCTCCGCCTCACATTCAAGCTTCCCCTTGACCACTGGATCGCCCACCTCTGGCTTGTCTCTAGTTCTCTGAATTTAATGATGACGGACATACACAGTAACAGGCTCAGAGGCACCACACCTCTATACAATGGCAGGCTATTTTGTTGATGCTGTTTTTTGTCACAGTATCTTGCCTGCTGATACACATTGTTGATCTCTTTGCCTGAAGCCTGACTTTATGTCATCAAGGAATAATTGACAATGATCTTGGTCCCTTTCCTCCCTCAGATTTGACAATTCAAAATATGTTCTAAATGTACTGTGGGCTATTTCCCAAAATACATTTCCTTAGGCTTTTCCTCACTGAAATTCACATCACTTTTCTCTCCCATATCAACGTCTTCTTATAGACTATCCAAGTCAACTAAGGCTTATTATCAGATGCAAATTTTGTTTTAATTCCAAGTAATTACCCCAATCATTTTATAAAATTGTTTCAAAAATTTCAGGCAGGTGACACCTGGTCCTGGTGACACGTGGGCCTTTGGTTGATTTTATCAGATTCTTGACCTCTGTTCCAAGTAGATGCCCTGCCTGTTCCATCTACAACCCTGTGGCCCATATCCATCTGAATTAGAACTCGTTTTGATGTCTGCCTTCCTCCCCCCGTGAGAGCACCCAGAGCAGGTTCCATTTTGTTCATCTTTCTGTCCCAGTATCTAGGGCTGTACTTAGCCATGGCAGGCACCCAGAATTTGTGAATGAATTTATAATGTCAAAAACTTTCTCTACAATTTCAAACAAGCCTGAAACCTTTTGATCAGATGAGACTTGCATGTTCATCTGAGTTCCAATTTACCTCTCCGTGCAAAGACCAATATTGATTTCCTCAGAAATGAACATCAAGTTCTGCAGGACCTCTCCAGGGTCAGGGTCAGTTCAAGGGGCAGATCGTCCTACTGCTGAATGGCCTGACCCCCAGGTAATTCTGTATATGAAGCCAAAGTCAGCCTGTTCCTTCCACCCACTAGCCACAGTTCTGCAATGCAGAATATCCAGAAGTTCCGACTTGCTGTTTCTCATGGTGGCCCTCTAAACATCCGACAACTCTTCACCTGTCTTGTGTGAAGACTTCCTTCTCCAAAAGAAACTCCCTCTTTTGATTCCTGTTACCCTGTCCTGGAAACGTTCTAGTTTGTCTTCACCACTCCTTACATGTAATCCCAAGAACTGACAGAACATGACACAAGGAGACTGGAGAAGCACACGGTCAAGTGGGAATGTTTCTCGTGATGAAGATTCCTCTTCTACTGACTAATCGGGGTACAGAGAAAGGCGAGATTCCTCTTGCCCTTTAAGAGTTGGAACCATTGCCAACCAAGTTAAAGGTTTACTCTGATTCCCTCCCCTTAGTAGACCTAACATCCCATTAAGAGAGGGCTTGGAATGCAATCCTCCGTAATATCTTCTTCAGTTGAAAAAAGGAATTCCCAATAGCCAAGGAGGACGGGGCAGGACATCATGTGCTCACTATGTGCTGACCAGTAGGTGGACAGGGAGGAAGGAAAGCTGCTTTCTTGGAGGAAGAAGATGGGTTCCTTGTAAGTCACCCGAGGACTGGGGAAATGTCCACCTGGGGTTTGAACCCAGGAACCTCACATGCCCATGTCACTCGGAGGGAACTCCTCACATCAGGTGACACAGAGATTTGGGCTGGGGACTTGTTCTGTCACACCACAAGTGCTGTCAGCTTTTCAATTAACTGTCAGCTACCTAGTTCAGGGGCTGGTGTTGCCCCTTCCTCCTTCAGAGTCAGTCCCCTTCTCATGAGAACCTGCCACCCAACAGGAAAGGATCTCAATCAACTACAAACCTCACCCACGACAGGGCCTGTTCCATCTACCAAATCTAAAGGACTTTCGGAAAACTCCTCAAATGGGCATCATCAGAGAGGACGGGTGGGATGGACTTAGCACCCCATCAGCGACCGCGCTGGACAGACTCAGGCGCAGGCCAGGGCGGCTCACTGCACTGCCCAGCCCACTGTACTGCCCAGCCCCCTAGTTTCCTGCCCAGCACAATTTCCCCTCCCCCCAAAGCCCCAGTAGATAGTTGTATGTCATAGGTGTACATCCTTCTAGTTACTGCATGTGGGACGCGGCCTCAGCACGGCCGGAGAAGCGGTGTGTCTGTGCGCACCCGGGATCCGAATCCAGGCCACCAGTAGCACAGCGCCTGCACTTAACCACTAAGCCATGGGGCCAGCCGCCAGCACAATTTGAAAGCCACATTCAAGTACCTACCTCGTCCCCTCTTTGTTCTGCCGAGACATAATTCTATCTTTTAACTTTAAAACACATTTTGCCTTTTCAAGTTACAATTCTGTTAGTGCATCTAAGGGCCTCAAGTCTCGTGTTTGCTGTCTAATCGGTAAACCACAGCAACCCACAGCACCAACCCCTCTGTACCCCGGAGTTTTTGATACAATTATTTTATCTGATTCAGGATAATATATGCATCCATGCCCATACATCCTGTGTGGCTTATATTGCAAGTATGAGAACAGTGGCTTATACTGCAAGTATGAGAACAATGTGTGTATTTGGTGTGGGAAATAGATGAGCTGGGGGAAAAAAATGAGAAATACATAGTCACCTTCAAAAAAACTATATATCCTGGAGTCCACGTAAAATTTGAAAAAAATACTCTGGCCATTTTGGCATCTTTTCTGATGAACTATCTTGCAAATCATCCTAAAACTCTTCTGCTTATGTAAATAAAGAGCATTCACATTTTGGTTTGTGTTCAGCCAACACAAATAAATAAACCACAGATCAAGACGGGCTGTCAAAGGATTTAAGCCACCTCCTGAAACAGGGTAAAAAGGTCTTACAAATCTCAAGAACTCCAAGATGTTTTTATTGATTTCAAATTCCAATAGAATGAATATGTTTTATCTAAATATTTTTATCACATAACTGAAACATTTTTTCAGAAATAGTTAAATACATCAATCTAGTGTATTACAAATTCTAATATAAAGAGTACAAAATATAGTTATGAATTGTATTTAAAAAAAGAAATACAAATTCTATGGTCTTTTGCATTTTACTGCCTCAAAGTATAATAGCAAAGTTGATGAAGAATGAACATTTTCCCCCGGTCACTTCCCACGGGCATGCTATGGGCTCTGGGGGCACCTACACCATCACTTGAAATCCTGGCCCATGAGTTTTTTCTTCTTCTTTTTTTGCTCAGTGAATAAAATGTTCTGTGATTAGAACTCAACAAATTTAAAAGGAGTAAAGCAACGTACACTACATCAGACACATAGACATCTGAAAGTGGGAAGGTGCAGTTACACAAACCCAATTCTTCTTTCTTGTACTTTCTGGAAACCTCTTGGGGTGTGGGGGTGTTATTTGTCTTGTTTTAAAGAAGGAACGCTGGCAAAGGGAACCGGGCCACGAAAAACCAGGGAGGCACTGTCCTTCAGGCCCAGACCGAGGACTGCCATCACTCGCTGTCATCCTGAAGACGCTCATCCCGGGAGCCACGCTCTCTCTCGGCGGAAAGAACGTGAAGCTCCCGGAGCCAGCTCCCTGGAGAGGAACGGGAATGGCGAGAACCGCTCCTCGCTGCGTCCAATGCTGCATCCTAACGGAGTGCTGACCTATCATATCTACATGTGCGTGTGCCTTTATACAGACGTCTATATAACGTTATACAGCCCGTGACAGAGGGCCCAAGCTGAAGGTGGCTCTTGACATACTGGGCAAAATCAACGTTCCCTTCTCTTACCAAGTGTCCATACATAATTCCCAGGGCAATTTCCTGCAGCACCTTCTTTTCAGGAAACCAGTGCCTTTCTTGGTTTAAAAAATAAATAAGTAAACATTGGGGAGACCTTTTAAAGCATTTAGTACTTTTCAAAACCAAAAAGGCAAAAATCCACTTGGCTTGAAAATTTATGTTTTGACCAAGGTGAAATTTATTTATGCATCTGAGATTGCCATAAAAACTTCCAGGAACCAGGCAGAAAAGTGACAGAACAGCTGATGATTTCTCAGAGAAGATGACTTTTCAGAGAATTTAAATGTTCATTCTTCAAATTAAGGAGTATGAGTGAATAACCTGAAAGATTTCTATAAGCTCATTATTTGTGTGTTATTTGAATTCAACAACGAGTAAGAAACGTCAGCGGGGAGGAGGAGAGGGTGAGGAGGAGAGCCAGACCAGCAGAGCCGCACCAGGAGCAGCAGGAGTGCAGGAGGGGGGCAGGGGAGATACACAGAGAAGCTGTGGTGTAGACAACCAAACCCTTTATTGTCCAGGTTACATTAGATGCCAACACTGTAAAAATCCTGTTAAGAAACAAGGAAACAGCAGACTGGTAGAGGTAGTAGAAAGTCTGTAACAGTCAGAAAGTGACTCACAGGAGAGATCATGCGGAAATTATCATTCAGAAAAAAGTGAATCAAAACATATTGGCTAAATAAATAAGAAAACACAAATCATATTAAATACTATGGTCGAACTGACACAAACACATTAACAAACCAATACAATACTGATGATCAGTGGAAGAAAGGAACACCAGCAGGCCCGAAAACGGCTTGTCCTGGAGGGTAGCATTCTCGCGGGGTCCCCCTCCCGTCTACTGAGTCAAGAGAAAATCTTATCTCTGTACTCCGTGCAGCACACGATTGTTTCAACTGACTCGGGTTGCACACTCCGGCCCCGGGACCCCGGGAACGCACCCCTCTCTCCACCAGGCCCCTTGGAACAGAGTCTCCCAGGAAGACGCTCCCAGCTCTGAAAGCCGGCTCCCGCGTGCCACTGCGGAGACAGAAGAATGGACACGACACCTCCGTGTCACTTTGGGTACAGAATTTCTTTTAATAACTAAAACACAGAGAAACAGACAGGACTGAATCACTAGCCCCTGTGCACTCCTGAATTGTCACCGTCCACTTTCAGCCAAGAAAATAAAAGCCAGAAAATGCAGAAATTATCATTTTGGGGAAACTATCGCAATGATCCAACATAAATCAACAGCAAGGCATTTTGATTTCTAAGGTGAACAGAGGAATGTATCTCTGCAATGTATCTTTGCTCGAAATAACTTTACAGAACAGTCAATTACAGTCGTGTCATAGTATCTGCACGGACATTCCTAATTAACCAACACGACAGATCATTCTGGTACACATCTGGTGTAAGAATATCAGGAAAAAATAAGTAAAAAAACATATATATATATATACACATAATGTAAATATATGTATATATATAAGCTAGCCAGTTACACTGCATTGTTTGCAAAAGTTGCAAAGTAACCTGAACCGTCAAGTAATTTAAACTCAGTAACAAGTAGAATCCAGAACCAAACATTAACTAATAACAATAACAATAATAATAATAATATAATAACTCAACAAATCATTAGAACAGGAAAACCACACTTTAGTTTGTGTGTGTGTGTGTGTGTGTGTGTGTGTTTAAACAAGTCTTTGTATCAGAAGCCCGTTTTCTACAAAAACTGCACTAATCCATTACTGTATTAAGTAAACGGTCGCTCTCACCAGTATTAAAGGTTAGGATAATTTCTGTACATGTAAAATTATTGCTTTTTTTGAAAAATATATTTAGCATGCTCGTTTTTAATCCATTTCCTGCCTTTACAAAATTTCACAATTAAAAAAAACCTAGTAAAGCTTTTGCAAAAAATTTCACAGAACGTTTTCATTCAAGGCAGCAGTAACTTTCGATAATGCATAAAATCATATGTGCAAAAATCTGAAACTCTCAGAAATATTACCATCACACACAGTGTCACGGTAATAGAACAGAAAATATTTATATCTGTGGAATACAACGTTAACTGCATACACTGCAAGGTTTAAGATCCTTGGTTACAGGCCTTAACCCCCACCACAAAAACTTGCATTTGCGTGACTGAGGAAGAGGTATATAAAGCCGCCCCCACCCACGGGCCTGGGGACCTCCACGGGCCTGGGGACCTCCACGCACCAGGAACCAGGTCCTCGTCCTGTGGAGGTCCCCAGGCCCAAGAAGGAAAGACACCTACTTGCTGGGGTGGTGCAGGGACAGATGGAACAGGGTAGGCCGGGAGAGAGGGAGGGAGAGCAGAAGGTTCCAGAGCACCAGCACCTGGCGATCTAGGGCCCCCAGACTGCTCAGGGATTCTCCTGCCATTACTAAAACGGGTTCAGACTGGGAGGGGTCAGTGGCTAGAGAATTTGTTAAGACGGGCAGTCTTCCTTTGTGAGCAGTTTGCAGAATGTAGCCCTGTTACAAAAAGGTCCTGAGAATAAACAAAGAAGCCTGCTTTTCTTAGTGTTCAGCTAGCTCTCTTTTCTGAAGCAGAAAGTGAGCATTCCCATAGACGCGTTTCCTCTGCCGGATTCACTCAGTACCAATGGTGGAAAGTACGAACGAGCACATGGGAAAGGCAAACGGCCCCCAGGGGGGTGCGATCAAACCTGTGAACAGTGAGGATCTTGTCACTGGGCCCTGCTCCATCAAGCCTGGTTTCCACAGCACCTGAACGCCACCTCCTGCCTCTCTCTCATTTACTATTTTAAATACTCACTAAGACAAGGAGAGGCCACGGTATTAATACTTTGTCAACCTCAACTCCACCTCTGTTTGTTCTGACATTACCCCGACAGTCCTTCTGAGCGTCGGTGGCTTCTATTACAGTGCTTAGCTTCTTCACTCTGTCCAATACACACAAGAATCTTTTTTCCAGTGTCTCAAACTTGTCTTGAACAATATAGATGCCTTGTGCTCCTACTATGCCTGACAATATCATTGTTTATTTTAAGAAAAATATGGGACTGTGGTCGATGAGCACATATGTGCATATAGAGTATCTACATGTAATTCTAGAGTATCTCATCTTCATTTATGGTTAAACGTTTAACACGGAGAGGCATCTCCCGTCAGTTTCCACTCCAGCACAGCAGCTCCAGGACTGGAGATGTCCAGCTGTTCTTCCATGGGGTAGCCAGGGTCACTGTCGGGAGGCTGTTGGGACATCCGTGAGGGGACTGCTGATGGCTGTCACAGGGCACCGGGGTACGCTGGAAATGTATCTTTAGGTTCCCTTTCTGAGAGGCACTGTCTGGACGGCATCTGTGTTAGAATGGTCTCTCCCCTGGATGAGAAAAAGGAGACAACAGAAAAGCTCATTTCTGCCTTTTGGTGTCTAAGTGCACTTTTCCTATTAATTTTCTTATCAACACCCAACACCCAAGAACACAAACAAAGACCTTCACAGAGCAACCTAGCCAGGTCGGCAAAGACCCCTGACATTAGCTGTAACTCATTTACACGAGCACGAGACGGTTTAAATGTGCCTTCCTGCCTTCCAGAAGCAGCCTTAGGAAATCACTTCCAGTGACTGAGAGAGGATCGTTAGACTTCTCTCGCTGTTTCACACATAAGAATGGCAAATAATAGCGTCTGAACCAGCTCGGGAGAAAAGGTTAAAAAAAAAGGCAAGATTGGCGGAGGATTCAGAGAAGCAACATTCTGTACTACAAAGCGGATCTCCATGTGAATGATGGTTCCAAAACCAGGCTGAATTTGGAGGCCCTACAAACAAAAGAGAAGTGCGGCTCTCACATAGGACTGTCAGAACCTGAGAGCTCTCAACAATTTCCATAAATAATTATCATGTTAGGAAAATAGAAGGGATATTCTAAAGTCAAGTAAACTGCAAGATAGAAATGAGAATAAATGTGAGCCTGCAGCTTTTAGAGAGTGCTCTCAAATGACACTTGAAGCATCACTGTTTGAACAATGGAGTTTACAATCTGAGGACAAAAACAAGAGAGCAAGATTAATCTTACTTAACTGCATTAACCTCCAGCTAAAGTCTTGATGAAGTGAAACCAACCACCTGACATTAACATGCATACAGAAAACAGAGCACTCACGTCACACTCTAACTGGTTTCCAGCTACGCCCATAGGAACCCTCGAAATAAGTGGCGGGGAGAGGTCTGGTTGACATAATGAATTAAGAGCTTCTCTTTCATTAATAGTTTCAGAAAACTCCTATTTAAAATTGGCCCTCCGTTCATGACATCTACCAGTCGACATCTAGTGGAAGTCAGAAAGATATTCAAAATTTTATGGGGGGCTGGTGGGGCTAGCACAGCGGTACACACAGCAGTTTATTTGCAATGTAGGAAACAGTAACTGAATGAGAGATGTGATAAAACATCCTTAAGTAGGTGGTGAGTTTCCTGCAGTAAACTGAGAGGGATGTTTTACATTTTTGCACAGCGACATCACACCATGGAGAGATTCATCGTCAACAGGCCTCATTCAGAACTGGTTCTAGCTACGTTCAAGGAAGGAATGGCCTTTGCGTTTATGGAGAGAAAAACACAGGGCAGTGACTGTTAGCTGTCAGGCGATCAGCCTCGAAAGTGTCTAGGAAGTGACTGTGTGTAGCCAACAGATTTGCCAGTGATTCTACGAAGGGGACAAAGAACGCAGAGGAACACGTGTGCTGTGTGTGCCTAGATTTCGTATACACAACACAGACCACCCCCCAAGTATCCACCTGGATCTCTCTTCCTGTAGACCAGCATACAAGCTTGCACTGGGCGGTAAAAAAGACCATTACAGAGCCAACAGGAGATGGCCCTCTCTCCATTAAGGACTTAAGTCTTACATGGCAGGGCCCCGAAAGTTTTAAAACTATTTATTTAGAAAGACTGCAAAATCTGAATAATGTAAATACCTTGGTTGTTAAACTTAGTCTGTAAATCGAGATGCACAGATGCCTATTTTCTCTTTATAACTGATGGGATGTGTTCAAATAACATCTCACTTTTTAGGAGAGTGGTTTTCACCTACTGATTCATTGCGACCAACACTGCATGACTCAATACAGCAATCCCAGAGGGTTTTAAGAAATGAATGACATTCACCTGAGAAACCAGGCACGGGGGAAAATGCAGCTATGGAAGAAAGGAGCCACAGAAATACTTAAATTACTTGGACACATAATATTTTGAGAGCACACTCATTTTTTTCCTCCTACAAAGAAATAGTCAGAAAATGAGAAGCTCACTTTTAGAAAATGTGGCTTTTCTTTTTTGCAGCTGTGTGAATTGTGGGCTTTTCAGAAAATTAATGCTGAAAGAAACATTCTCTTTCTTGAAGGCATCTCAATGTTCTAGGATGGATATTGCCTTCTGGAACGTGATGAGGTCTACTTCCTTCCCTTCTGTCTTTAGAAGGGAAGGGAATGTATATGTGCTCCTGTGTGGGGGTCGATGACACATTCACAAAAAAGCCTGTATCCCCCAGGACACACAAGAACCTGTCAGCCTTCAGAAGGAGCCTGCTGGACCAGGCTGGCAGGTGGTATGATGCTAAATGCTTAGCGATGTTTCACACAGTACCTTCTTGACTACGACCTGTACCCAGCAAGCCGTGAGGAAGCAGGGGCTCGTATTATGGTGACTAATTTTGGATAAACCATTAGTTGCATCATGACTCTTCATAGTACGTTGTACTTAAGAAAAATGGATAATGTGTTTTAAGATGTTTGTTTGGTTTTATGAATAAGAAAACTGCTTACACAAATAAGCTGAATTTTGAAATTTGATCTGTGATGCTGAGAATCTAAAAGTGATACTGAAAACAGATTACACATATATTCAAATATACCAACCTACGTGATTTCTTCATCATTTGCATTATAATATCCATAGCTAAAAATGAGACAAATTAGGTTGCTATTTATTTTCTCACTTCCTGTTATTTTGATTAATGGAATTATTTCTCCAGCTTAACTATTTTAAAATAACATTTAGAATAATAAGAAATAAACTATTAATCATAGTCTTTAAATTTTGGCAAAGAATCCAAACAAATCAAAACATCAGATTTCATATTTCAGCAGACGTTGGTCTGGTCTTTTAAATCCCAGAACCAGAGGGTTGGGGAGGGAGTGGGTTAATTTTTCTTGGTTTTAAACACTATTTTAATTTTTAACGTTTAACAATAATATAATGGAAAAAACAATTTCTCCACAACACTAAAAAAAACTTCCTAGTTTTTTCTCTAACATTCATAGGACAATGATACCCATATTTCAGCATATAATTTTCAAAAAATCTTCTTTCTAATGATGAATATTGATGATTACTAGAAATTAAACATGTACTCAATCATGCTAAATATATGACAAAACAACTTTAAAATGACAATATGCATAAACTCCTCCTCTCATTTAGAATTTTGCTCGGGGTATGATCAGAATTATCCTCATAACACAAGAAGCACAAACAAGGAGCCCCTTTACTCAAGGGCTGGAGGAATCATCCCCACAGCTGCGGATGCTCCACTCGTGAAGATGGCTCCTCACCTCTGGCGCCCAAACGCTTTTAGAATAAATGCAAAAGAATGAGATGCCAGAGAACAGACACTGTGACATGGACTACCTATTGGAAACCCTAGCATTTAATGTGGATCTTTAACTTCTAAGGACTCAGTCAGCCTTTCCACTCTGCCTGTCAGAGGAAGGCGCTGATAAAGAAGGGATTGCTTCTGGGACCTCCTACGGAGAGTGTGTGCCTGTAACTGAAGGGGCTTAACCAGCATACGTGCAGAAGAGAGACCACTACCAAAAACACACCACAAGGAAATTACCTTATTTCTCCTCAAAGTTCATGTTCATTCTGACCTAACTGAATTAAATCAATTTCAGCATATACCTGGACCTCAGGCCTGCTGAACTGTTTCACTGAGATCCATGGTACACTATGATTTGTTAGAATTATCCAACACAGAAAATTCAAATAATAATATAGCCAAGTAGGGGCAGGTGTTGTATGGGTGGGAAAAGGCCATCTGTCCACCAGCCTGAGATCTTCAGAACAGAGGAGGAAACCATGTCTCACTGACAACACTTTTCCCAAACCAATAGTTTTCTGTATCCTTCCTTTCAGGAACAACTAGCAACCAGCCTGTAAAACAGACCCAGACAGACAAGAGCATGTCCCAGCACACTGCGGGCTCTGACAAAGCTGGCAGACACCAGTAAGGAAACAGCCACTGGTTTGGGTCCCCGGCACATCCGGGGCGGGCTTGGCGATGACGGGCGTATCCACACAGGCGTGAGGCTGTGCACCACACGAATACTCACACAGTACCTGGTCTCCTGCAGGTATAAGGACGACTGTTCATTTCAGAATAACTGACAGTAACAGGTAACTCACTGAAGCGTGCCCTGTGCCAGGCAGGTCTCCTTTCTGTCTTCATCTTCACAGCAAGTATACAAGTGACGTTGCTGCTGTCGTTATTTTATAGACGAGGACACTTAGGTGAGGATCAAAGTTAGAGCCTTCTACTCAAAAGCCCAGTACCTTAATAATTTACATTATTCAGAGTAGAATCAGCTGACCTTGACTGAATTTAAATGCTGATAGCTGTTAAATATATAGGTTCCTGGCCAGGCTCGATCTTCTCCACTTCAAACCAATATCCTCACCTGCCTGTTGGACATTCCTAGTTGGATCCCCAAGAGGCATCTCGAACTTGGCTGGAACCTAACCTGGCACCGGTTTTGTCCTGCTGCTCCTGCCCCAGTCCAGGCTCAGGGAACGGCTGCTTCCCAGAACTGCTGCCTTCAGCCAGAACCTCAGGACCACTTGATCCCATCCCTTCCCCATCATCTCACATCCGATTCCCAAGTCCTGCCACGTCCCAAACCTCTCCAGGCCCGTCTGCTCTTCCCCAGCCCCGCCCTAACTCGTGCACCTCTGTGTCTCGCTGGGATCCCCAGAGCGCCTCCAAAGCGGTGCTCGGCCATCTGTCCGGAACCCCCAAAATCCACTTCGACCTACTCCAACCTGATGCTCTCTCTAGAGACACAACCCTGGTGACGTCATCCCCCACTCAGGGCTCTCCTCTGCCTTCAGGGGGAAATTCGTGCATGTCAGCGTGGCGCCCAACGCCTGGGGGTCTCTCCAGGCTCCTGTCCTGCACTTCTGCCTACCGGCACCGGCCCTCTCTCCCGCGGCCTCGCTGAGCTTCATGGGCTCCTGTAGCGAAACATGCTCCTCCACCGCTGGGGAGCTCTCGCAGGGGGCACCTGCCCTTCCGCTCCCAGCGGGTCTTCTAAGCGCCCCAAGCCTGGGCTCCGGGGCCCTCGCTGTATCACCGTGCCGCACCACTCTGCCCTGTTTTCTTGTCTACACTGCCTCCTGGACCTTAGGGACCATAGAAACAGGAAAAATATTTGCCTCGTCCCCCCAACATCCTGATTGCCTCCCCAATATTACAGAACCTGGCACACAGTAGGTGCTCAATAAATATTGTTAATGAGTGAATCAATGATTATTGTAAAACTGACTCCCAAATACTGTTTCAATTAGATAATTTAGCATCTATTATGTATATCTATAAAAGTCCATCAACTTTAAGTGTCACATCAAATAATTTCTGCACGAATACACGGTGTTGTATGATTTAAAAAAAAGTCCACGACCCACAGCTTCTAAAGCCCCCAGGAAAAGAATCTGATTTAAATATTAATTAGTTAATGTTAGTAAAGCACTCAAAACATGAAAAAGAACGAGGCTGGTAAGTAAAATGGGTCCCGTTCTAGATACAAATAACCACAGGATTGTTCCATGAATCCGTAACGTATCCTAAATCTAACACAATAAACAATGAGAACTACAGGATGAGAAAGAAAACAGCAATATTTAGACCTCTACCTATTAGTGAAATTTGTCAGTTATCTCCACAGACACATCTCTCCAGGAATTCCTAAAGACATAGTTCCAGAGTACAGTAAGGAAAACGGAACCTCCTTCAAGAGCCAGAACATCCCGGGATTCATCAACAAAAGGTACCTTCCGTGTAACGAAGGACAAGAAGTACTACCCAGACAGGATCTGGAGCATGGCATTAAACAAACCAGCTGCCCTGATGAGAGAGGCACACGAAGCCAGCTCAGTTTTAATATCTCAGGCCTGAACAACGTCTAACATGAGATGGAAAGAAAGACAGTTGAGCCACCGAGGGCCATGCACCAGGAGTTAACAGTTACCAAGACCACAGGATCGAGTCACTATCCACGTGGAGCTAAGAGGTTAGTTGGTACTAAGTATAAAATAGCAGAACTTGAGTTTATAAAGACAGACAAAAATATAAATACAACTTTTCTCTATTATAATCAAGGATGGGTAACAACTGTTACGAATTCCCAGCAAAACCATAAGGAACACAGAAATAAGTTAAAATACGGTCTCAGTGATTTCTTTGTTGATCTGTTTCTCCCTTGACGAAAGCACTTTCAAGAGGCTCAGGTAGAACTAATGCAGCAAATAGACTGACGTGTGGCCCTGAGGAGCCTCACTGCGTCATGCATCGACCTGCCTGGGGCTCCCTGCCCTCTCAAACGCTCTGATCGAAAGCCACGCCTTTGCACGCAGGAACACTCGGGATTGACTCCAGTTGTAATCTCAGTATGTAATTCTCCAATTACGGCATGACCCTGCAGTGACTACATCCCACAAACACATCACCGTGACTTGTGTCTCAAGGGGGTTTTATTTCTCTTAAAAAGAACAGCGCTACCCGATTCCAGTTGAGGTCACATATGTTCGGCAATCTTTTAATCCAACATTCAGCGAGATGTTACTTATTTCACAAGTTGTCATAGTATCATGAAATAACTGCTTTACATTCTAAAACTATGGGTTTTATTAAGAGAGACAGAAGTCACTGACTAAAAACTATCACACACGGCAAGGCATTGTGTCAACGGTATGTGGAGAAAAGGCTTTTCATGACAAATAGGAATTCTAAAAATGCGCTAAAAAACACAAACAAGTCCCTGGATCAGGTCACGTCCGTGCTAAGTCCAGCTCAACTGTCAATCAGCAGCACGCCCTGGGTAGAGCCATCCCGTATCTCCTACATTCTCTTCTAGTGAAACAGGCTGGAACGGTTCCTGAGGCTCCTCTGCCGTCTCGGTCACCATCATCACCGTCAGCAACCGTGGATCCCACAGGTGATTACACCTGCTGGTGAGGGCATATCACCTGGTGTGACACCCTGACAGGGCCTCGGATGTTAACCCTGGTGGCAAAGAAAGCCCTCCTCATTTGCAAAGGGGAGAGTTTACAGTTGCAGAATCTTCTAAGGCAACCGGTTAGAAAGCAAGCAAGTTATGTAGAAAACGCTTGTGGGAGAACGGGAGGATGGGTGTGACATTTGGTAAGAGGGACAGGAAGGGAGAAGAGCTCTAAAACCACATGCTCTCATCCCATGATAGCACGAGAGGCCACCTATGATGGCGCGTGCTTCACTGCTTTACAGCCAGACGCTGAATCCTAGCATCACTCGCGTCCAAGCACCCTGCTACGGTTTGTGGATACCAAATGCTTTACGTAACAAGGCCACAGACCTACAGTGACACGCATCATACGTACATGCACACGAGCGTTATGATGCATCATGGCCGTGCCAGTAGCATGCATAACGCAGATAATCAAACCAAGAAGAGGACACAGACACGAAACACCACACTCAGCAAAACACTTCTTACGGAGTAGAACAAAAATTCTCTTCTGAAGAAAGGAGACAAAGCATAGTCCGTTCTCAAGAAAACTTATGTGCAAAACCATCTTGGGTGGAAAAGTATGAATTGCTAATCTTTTAAGTCACCACCAGGGTCTCCCAATTCCCTCACCGCCAACAAGACTGAAAGTAGCCGAATCGACCTCAGCCACGTAATCATGGCTGAGATGACCTTCAGTGTTTATCAACCACCTACAACACTGTCCTCAAGGACTGGGTTCTAAATCAAAGCAACCTAAAATTATTTACACAGCTAGTAAAAAACCATTTGGTGCTTTCATGATGAACATCATGGCACACCTTTTCCCAGCCACCACATGAAAACCCAAACACCCAATTAATCGGAAGACCTACTTGTTTGGGGGCATCTGCAGAGGTGGCATGGGCTTCAGCACCTCGGAGGCCATTAGACTCAAACGCCACTGTGGGAACAAGGGGGTGCGTTAGCAGATGAAGACTCGGGCTTCGTCACCACGCCACACTAAACGAGTCCATTACACATTAAGGACTTTCACAAAGAAAGGCACCAGCGCCTAGCCCGTGGCCGGAAAATACCAATTTACCGTAACACTTACTGTAAGAGACTGTGATAATGCGGCCTGGGGCCACTGCCCTTTTTAATTCAGACTTCGCTGCTGAAGAAAGCCATCACTGACAACATTAATTATCAGTGTGTGTGCAGAGGGACCCTCCTCCTGCATTCCTTACCATCTGGCCTCTGTCATTTTGCATCAGACCGGCTCATGCATGCATCCTTCAGACTTCTAATAAAGCACTCTCGGTCTCTCTTCTCCCTGGTGCTGGGTGCTGGGTGCTGGGTGCTGTCTGCACAGACCCTGCTTTCAGCCTGATACGGTCTCAGGCAAGCACCTTACAAAAAGGCCCAGGGATTCTGCCACCCATCAATGACCAGTCCAAAGGGGGCCTGGGCACACACCACAGCGGCCGGTCAGTGCCAGTGAGGGAAAACCCGAGCCGTGGGTCATGCTGAAAGGGGCGCTTTGACGTCAGTGTGTGCTGGTGGCAGCAAAATTCATTAGCATATTCATTTTTGAGGAGTCTACTCTCTAATTAAAATGGAACATTTGTAAACAGGCTTATCTCAAATTAAACCACATGGTACTTGGATGCAAAGAAAAATCCTTTCAGGTGCGAGATGGGAGAGGCCAATGTGTAATTACAGAAGAGGATGCATTACTCCCACCCCATGGGCGAGATCTACACATGTCACCAACTGTGGAGAATGCAACAACCAGAAGAAGGGACCTCACGCCCCCACGTCCCCCTTGGGGTACTCAGACTAACACTGGGGTACGAGGGGCGGGTGGGGTACCTGCGTGAGCCCGCATGTGGGTCCTGAGGTTGCTGGGCTGGTGGAAGCACTTCCCACACTCTACGCAGACGAAGTCTCCTGGGCGGGCCTGCATCCGGAGCGTCCCTGGTGGCGATGGCCATGGGTGGTGTGCAGGTGAGGCGGCAGGGAGGGGAGGGGAGGCGAGAGGAAAACATCATTAGTCTGTCTGGCACATGGTGACAGAGGAACCTCCAGGCCCTGGGTGACAACTGTCAGCCTTCCTGGAGGCTCCCTGACAGCCAGGCGCACACAGGACCGCAAGGGAGCATAAATTACCGCGAATTAACACCCACTCTGAAGACGCCCTCTTGGGCCACCTGTCAGGTGGGCTCGGAGCAGCCGGATGCTCCCCCAGCCACCAAGGGCTCTGTCAGCAGCACATCACGCACATCGGAGTGATGCTGTGGGGACGAGGATGCTGCAGGGCCATGCATCAGGGAGCAGAGCATCAGTGCCCCACCCACCTGGCCCCTTACCTGTGTGCAGGCTCGGGGCACAGAGCAGACACCTGGGAACGAGCCCAGGCTTAACGCACCGGCTCCAGACTCCTTTCTGACCCTAAAAGACGCGCTCACCTTTCTGAGAAAGGAGATGCAGAGGCTGCTTACTAGTCTGGACAGGCGCCTGTCCTGGTTCAAGGCCTCTCTCTGAAGAAAACGCTGGTTTTTCATGTAATCTAGCTCCAGAGAGATCTCCCTGGGCCTGATCTTCACTGGTAGGCTTGGTGCTAACTCAACTCAATGGAAAAACAAAAATACTAACTAGAAAAGGTACTCCTGGGCCAGGCCGCTGGCACAAGTGGTTATATGCGTGCGGTCCGCTGCGGTGGCCCAGGGTTCGCCGGTTCGGATCCCGGGCGCGCGCTAATGCACTGCTTGTCGAGCCATGCTGTGGCGGCGTCCCATATAAAGTGGAAGAAGACGGGCATGGATGTTAGCCCAGGGCCAGTCTTCCTCAGCAAAAAGAGGAGGATTGGCAGACGCTGGCTAAGGGCCGATCTTCCTCACAAAAAAAAAAAAGGTTACTCCTGAAACGACGATTTTTTTCAACGATGCTCCTAGAGCTAAGGGTGTCTGTAGCTGAAGTCTGACATTGGATGTAAAAGGCACATGGAAGGATGACAGGGGGTCTGACTCAAATTAGCAGAGACTAAATCCTTCTTCTTCCTCTTGTCCTAAATCAGGGTGCCTCAACAGGCAAAATTAATGTGAAGTCACTCTCACATTACAGATAATGTTTATGGAGACAATAATCAAAGAAATGCATGAACTGTAAGGCGGATCTTGTCCCATTTCTCATTGGACAGGTCGTGAACAAGAGTCATAGAGAAATTTAAGAACTTGCCCATGAAGTTCTCAATTTCCCAATGCATCATCCAGGAAGAGAGAAAGAATAAGAAGACACATTGTAACCAGTACTAATCCCACTGTCATTAATGAAAAATCACTTACTAATGGGGACAGGGGGCCCCACTCACTGTGACACATCAAAAGCGTGACTGGGCCAGATCGACAGGGTGCCGGCCTACTCTGTGTTACTGCTGCTTCGTGCGTGCTCTTTCCGAGAGTTTTAACCAAGCAAGTTGGGTGGAAGGAGACGCTTAGGAGGGCTGTCTCCAGATGATCTATGTGGGCCTGGGGGCTCCTAAGGGTGCCTAGACACCCCATATCCACAGAGTTCTGAGTATACACATCTAGTGCGAAACGTCACCGCTGTCGATAGCTAACTGAACATGTCTTTCAGGAATATCTTTCCTTCCTCTTATTTTGGTCCAGGAAAATCGCAACTTCAAAAGCAATTTTGTTCCCCATTCACTTTCATCATGAGCTCCGTCCAGTTGAGATCCTATGAGAACAATCTCTGACGATTACTTCGGTGGTCTGGATTTTCCGAGGGATAATTGGACTGTAGCTAAATCTAGATTCTAACCACACCTACCCAGGATACTTACTAACGATGGCAATACACAAGACAGCATTTGCGTCTAACATTCACAACATTCAAAAACTAAGTCATCATGATACCTTTTTCTAATTCTTTTAGTTATTTCCTATACAAACTAGCAGCAGAAAAAAACAGAGCACTTTTACTCACCCGCCCTTATTTCCTTAAATTAAGTATGCATCAGCATGTGCGCGCACGCACACGCACACACACACACACAGTTTTCTCATGCCTTTTACCACATCACTTTCTCTTTACTTTTTAAAGACCCTTGCCCTTTACGGTCAATAACATTATGCCCAAGCCACTCCAAAATTCTGAGTTAATCACAAAGGTTATAAACTTCATTTGAATTGAAGACTACCTGGTGAGCAAACAGCTTTAACTCTCTGACCTAGAAACTCAAGTTGTATAGAAAGTGGACTCAAAGTGCAGAGGCCTGGCGAATCTTCCAGAGGCACGCACAGACTCTTCTCCACAGCCCTGCCACATGTAGCTTTATGATACTGTAATATGCCCACCTACAAGGGAAAAAAGGAGACTGAAAAGATTCTATGAAAATCCTACAAATATTCAAACAAAGGAAGTACAAATCCTTCATCATCATCATATTAATGTGTCCTTGCTACAAGTGACTTTTTAAAAGTCCCAATAAGAAAGATCTTATATATTATTCTATCTAGAATTATCCTATTCTATTATCTTCAATTTTTTATTCTAAAACCCATATTACTATATAATATAGGCTAGCCAAAAAGTCTGGAAACACAGATAATTTATTATTTTATTACTACTCTATCAACAAACCATTCACGTTATATTCATATATGTTTCCAGACTTGATAGCCACACTGTAGAACGACTGTAGAAAATGTAGTGTTTTTCACTCTTAGTGGGTTAGTCTGCAGGTCCCTAAGGGAAGCGACGATGGTCATTTCCATGTAACATCCTTCCTCGTCTGGCAGGGTTTCTAGACTATTCATTTCTATACAAACATCATTCAGTCGAAATACTTGTGGTATTTTGTGGTAAAGGTCTCTGAAAATTCTCTTTATTAACTTCTGAAAAAATTTCATGTCTTAGCGGCATCTCCTGATACCAGTGTTCTCCATTTAAACAGAACACATCCCTTGAAAGATCACAGAATCACACTTCTGGCACCCACAATTATTTCACGTACACCACAGATGAATTACTCTTCTCTTAGAAGATTCTCTTCTGCATATTTCTGCCTCCTCTACTACAAGGCCCTCTATGACAATACATTCGATCAATGGCCTGCACGGAGAAGTTGCGGTCTTCAACTCTGCAGACGACACCCCACTAGGAGATACACAGCAAATGTATCAGACGACAAAATAAGACCCCAAAAAGTGCGGACAGACTCACAGATTAAGACAAGTCAAAGGATTATTTTGAAAAGAGATGAATTAAATATGATTCTAGATTTACGGCACACAAATCAACTGTATAATCCTCAAGAAGGAATGGGTGCATGGCAACAAGTGGAAAACAAAAACCTTAGAATGTTTAGTTACTGGAGCATTCAGTAATGTGTCAGTAATGTAATTTTTTTTTGGCTGCATCTATTTCCTAAGCTGCAATAATAGAGGCAGAGTCTCCATAAAAGGAAACATTAATACTCTGTTCACCTCTCCAATAGTCAAACCACACCAAGCCTGCTGGATTCCTTCCAGCTACAAGAGCGTCATAAACAAACATTCAAAGAAGGGAAAAGGAACCAGTGAAGGCCCTGGAGGCCAGGTAGGGACTGCTAAGATCGGGGTGCTTGAGCCTGAGACGGGATCCAGGAAAGGCAGAGCACAGCTGGAATCTGGTTCCAAGACTCAACAGACCATCACACAGACAAGCTGGAGGCTGGTTCTGATCAGCCCCCACGTCAAGATCAGGAGCCAAACAGAAGTCCACCAGAGACAAAGGGGCCATCCAGGTGTCAGCAAGTCCCTTCTCACCAGGGCATTCAATCTTCACACACAGGCCGGTCAAGGGATTTAGACACGCTGACCTCAGTTCTTCCCTAAACCCGGGAAGCTACGATTCTAAAAATGCACTTATTCACTAGTGTATTAAGGCCAAAAAGTTTAAAACACTTCCCTTAAGAAACCCCAATCACAGTGAACTTGAACACCATAAATTTGCTGACTTACACCTAACTATATTTCAGTGTGTACATTAGAAGAGCAAATAATCCAAGAAGAACACACATGCTTTACGGACAATTTAGTATTTTTCGCATTTAAAAAAAATATTTAAACTCTCTTTTAAAAAAAAGCCTTAGAATCATTTATTTAAAAAATTTTAAGGAAAAGGAAAACACTTCAGGCTACTTTGACTTCAAATTCTGTCATCTGAAATTCTCAAATTCATAATTTAAAACTCACTTCTACTTTTTTGGGGGGAAAAAAAATCAACAACAATGTAGGCCCACAGGCCAGCACAAAGGGCCTTTAAAAACTGCGCAAGCCGCTTACTAGGTGTAAATTGGCAGGTTTAGAACCGTGTAATCCATGTAGGCCATTAGGGTATAACTAATTAAATTACAAGTCCGGTTTACTAAGTGGAAGTCATTAAAACAGCAGTGCAAACGTCTAGTTCACCCCGCTGGGAGGGCACAGTCACAGGGAAGGACTGGACGGAAGGGCGAGGAGAAGTGAGAACACAGGGCCTCCGCTGAAACGCACTGGTCATCTCGTGTCTAAAACTTCTTGGCTTTAGGGTCCACGAAAACCCACATCCAAAGAAATGAGGTTGGCATCAGATCCAAAAGGCCAACCAATACACTTTTATTCCATTTCATAGCAAATTACCTGCATGATTGGAAAATACTGCTGAGATTGTGTAAAGCTCACTTTATTTACATGAAACGTGAAAATGTTCAGCTACAGGGCAGCTGCCTTTCACCGCCTACCACAGGGCAAGTGCCCAGTTACACCTCAAGCATGGGGCCCCTTTGCCAGGAGACGGGACGAGAACCTTAAACAGGACACACCGGTGCTCACTGTGCCTTACGAACACCTCGGCATAAAGCCTCTCAGCAGCCTCCAAACTTCCAGGCCCTTAGCTTCATTCTAGAAAGTTCACAAGAAGCGCTGGCGCTGAGCAAGAGCCACAGAGCTCCACGCAATTCAAAACAGGAACAAAGGCCAGCCGCGGATAAAGACCCACTAGCAAAACCTCTAAGACTGCGGGACGCCTGAGTTTTCTCCTACTTGAAAAACACCTTAGTTTTTCTCTACGAATAAACACGAAGCAAGGGCATAGCTCCATCATGCCAAGACAGC